>NW_021941580.1:71730-154416 GCF_902148855.1 Sphaeramia orbicularis | reverse complement strand
AGTATTTAAGTGTGTTTTAAGTACATTTTGAGGGGGTGGTCATCAGCGCCCTCCAGTGGTCAAAGATAAGACTATAGTATGTCCTCCAAAACATGAAATTTTGGTCAAAATTTTTATTTCACTTAAAAACAGTTCTAAATAATCCCCAAGACATCAACAAGTCATCTCTTAGGCATTTAAGTATGTTTTAAGTACATTTTGAGGGGGGTCATCAGCACCCCCCAGTGGTCAGAAATAAGAGTATAGTATGTCCTTAAAAAAATGAAATTTTGGTCAAAATTTTTATTTCACTTAAAACAGATCTAAATAATCCCCAAGAAATCAACAAATCATCTCTGAGGTATTAAGTGTGTTTTAAGTACATTTTGAAGGAGGGGTCATCAGCGCCCCCAGTGGTCGAAGATAAGACTATAGTATGTCCTTCAAAACATGAAATTTTGGTCAAAATTTTTATTTCACTTGAAAACAGTTCTAAATAATTCCAAAGACATCAGCAAGTCATTTCTGAGGTATTTAAGTGTGTTTTAAGTACATTTTGAGGGGGTGGTCATCAGCGCCCCCAGTGGTCGCAGATAAGAATATAGTATGTCCTCCAAAACATGAAATTTTGATCAAAATTTTTGTTTCACTGAAAAACACTTCTAATTCGCCCCCAAAACATCAGTGAGTCATTTCTAATGTATTTAAGTGTGTTTTAAGCAACATTTTAGGGGGTCATCAGCACCCTCCTGGTGGTCAAAAATAAGACTGTAGTATGTGCTCCAAAAAATGAAACTTTGGTCAAAATTTTTATTTCACTTAAAAACAGTTCTAAATAATCCCCAAGACATCAACAAGTCATCTCTGAGGTATTTAAGTGTGTTTTAAGTACATTTTGAGGGGGGGTCATCAGCACCCCCCAGTGGTCAAAAATAAGGCTATAGTATGTGCTCCCTAAAAATGAAATTTTGGTCAACATTTTTATTTCACTTGAAAACAGTTCTAAATCATCCCCAAGACGTCATTGAGTCATTTCTAATTTAATTAAGTGTGTTTTAAGTAACATGTTAGGGGGTCATCAGCACCCCCCCATGGTCAAAATAAGACTATAGTTTGTGCTCCAAAAAATTAATTTTGGTCAATATTTTAATTTCACCTAAACACAGTTCTAAATAATCCCCAAGACATACACAAGTCATGTCTGAGGTATTTAACTGTGTCTTAAGTACATTTTAGGGATGCACCGATACCACTTTTTTCCAGACCGAGTACGAGTACTTACATGTGAGTACTTGCCAATACCGAGTACTGATCCTAGTCCTTAATAATCCCATTCCAGTTATTAATTCCTTTTGTAAATGTGCTTTATTGTCGGTGTCATTAGTGTGACTGGAACAAAGTGTTGCTACTGACATTTAATGTGTTGGAATGAGCGTTTGGCAATTAATCCACCAGGGGGCGCCACTCTGAATTAACCATACTGGACAAATACCACGAATAAGAGGAAAGTTTTTTGAGAAGAAGAAGAAAGTCAGTAATAACAAACATGAAGATGACAGAGGCAACACTAATGTGATACTAATATTACAGCATTTTCACTGATAAGGTTTAAAAGTTTAGCTTCAGCAGGAAGAGAAAAGACAAATGAGTGAGAAGTTTCATTTTCACTTCCGCTGGCGGCGGTCCGCACCGCTCCGTACACCCGGTGGTATTCTCTGTCTCCACCAGCACCTGGAAAATGGATGGAATGTATGCAGAGGACGGACAGAACGCTGCGTCCGTATCTGTCTGTGTCTTTAACGTTACTTGCAGTCAGCGTTACTTTTATCACTGTCGCTTATTTTGAAAAATCTCCACACATCACACACATTATTCAATGTGTGTGGAATAGGGGAAGCAGAAATAAGCCTCCGGCTTCAGCTTCTGCCTTTTTCAGTTACAAAATGTGTTAATTTTATGTTTGCTTGTTTTTTAATATTTATGTGTTTTGTTTTGTTGTTTTTTTTTTTTAATATGTATATGTTTTGTATTTTGTATTTAACTGAAATAAAAATTCATTCATTCATACATTATTCCACTGCCGCATACCTGCTGCACTGAACTGTGAATGTCACACGGCCGTAAGTGGTATCGGTGCATTTGTACCAGATTACTTTTACGAGTATGTGTACGAGTACACACACGGAGTATCGGAGCCAATACCCAATACTGGTATCAGTATCGGAAAATCCCTAGTACATTTTGAGGGGGGGTTGTCGGCCCCCAGGGGTCGAAAATAAGACTATAGTATGTGCTCCAAAAAATTTAATTTTGGTGAAAACTTTTATTTCTCTAAAAAACAGATCTAAATAATCCCCAAGACATCAACAAGTCATGTCTGAGGTAACTGTGTTTAAGTACATTTTGAAGGGGGTGGTCATCAGCGCCCCAAGTGGTCAAAGATAAGACTATAGTATGTCCTCCAAAACATGAAATTTTGATCCAAATTTTTGTTTCACTAAAAAACACTTCTAATTCACCCCCAAGACATCAGTGAGTCATTTCTAATGTATTTAAGTGTGTTTTAAGCAACATTTTAGGGGGTCATCAGCACCCTCCCGGTGGTCAAAAATAAGACTGTAGTATATGCTCCAAAAAATGAAATTTTGGTCAAAATTTTTATTTCATTTAAAAACAGTTCTCAATAATCCCCAAGACATCAACAAGTCATCTCTGAGGTATTTAAGTGTGTTTTCAGTAACTTCTGAGGGGGGTCATCAGCATCCCCCAGGTGGTCAAACATAAGACTGTAGTATTTGCTCCAAAAAATAAAATTTTGATCAAAATTTTTATTTCACTTAAAAACAGTTGTAAATCTTCACCAAGACGTCGACAAGTCATTTCTGAAGTATTCAAGTGTGTTTCAAGTCACTTTTTAGGGGAACTTCAGTGCCCTCCTCGTGGTGAAACATAAATCTGAAGTATGTGCTCCCTAAAAATGAAATTTTGGTCAAATTTTTATTTCACTTTAAAACAGTTCTAAATCATTCTGAAGACATCAACAAATAAGTTTTCAGGTTTTTAAATTTTTTTTAAGTACATTTTGAGGGGGGGTCATCAGCACCCCCCAGTGGTCGAAGAAAAGACTATAATATGTGCTCCAAGAAATGAAATTATGGTCAAATTTTTATTTCAATTAAAAACACTTCTAATTCACCCCCAAGACATCATTAAGTCATTTCTAATGTATTTAAGTGTGTTTTAAGCAACATTTTAGGGGGCCATCAGCACACTCCCGGTGGTAAAAAAAAAAAAAAAAATAAGACCATAGTATGTGCTCCAAAAAATGAAATTTTGGTCAAAATTTTTATTTCACTTAAAAACAGTTCAAAATCATCCCCAAGAGATCAACAAGTCATCTCTGAGGTATTTAAGTGTGTTTTAAGTTCATTTTGAGGGGGGGTCATCAGCATCCTCCAGGTGGTCAAAAACAGGACCATAGTACGTGCTCCAAACATTAAATTTTTGTCAAAATTTTTATTTCACCTAAAAACAGTTCTAAATAATACCCAAGACATCAACAAGTCATCTCTGAGGCATTTAAGTGGTTTTAGGTACATTTTTTTGAGGAGGGGGTCATCAGTGCTCCCCCAGTGGTTTAAACAAAAGACTATAGTATGCTCCAAAAAATTAAATTTTGGTCAAAATTTTTTTTTCACTTTAAAAGAGTTCTTAATCATCCCTAAAATATCAACAAATAATTTCTGAGGTATTTAAGTGGTTTTATGTACATTTTTCGGGGGGTCATCAGCGCCCCCTGGGTGGTCCAACATAAGACTGTAGTATGTGCTCCAAACAAGGAAATTTTGGTCAACATTTTTATTTCACTTAAAAACGGTTCTAAATATCCCCAAGACATCAAGAAGTCATTTCTGAGGTATTTAAGTGTGTTTTAAGTTACTTTTGAGGGTGGTCATCAGCACCCCCCAGGTGGTCAAACATAAGACTATCGTATGTGCTCCAGAAAATGAATTTTTTTTCCAAATATTTTTATTTCACTCAAAAACAGTTCTAAATCATTCCCCAAGACATAAACAAGTAATTTCTGAGGTATTTAAGTGTGTTTTAAGTCACTTTTGAGGGGGGTCATCAGCGCCCCCCAGTAGTATTTACATGTATTTATACATTTGTACTAGTATTTATATGTATTTATACATTAGTTCTAGTATTTATAAGTATGTATAATTTGCACTAGTATTTATATGTATTTATACATTTGTAGTAGTATTTATACATTTTTACCAGTATTTATATGTATTTATACATTTGCACTAGTATTTATATATATTTATGTATTTGCACAAGTATTTATATGTATTTATGTATTTGCACTAGTATTTATATGTATTCATACATTTGTACTTGTGTTTATATGTATTTATACATTTGTACTATTATTTTTATGAATTTATACATTTGTACAAGTATTTGTGTACTCATATATTTGCACTAGTATTTAAATGTATTTATATATTTGTACTAGTATTTACATGTATTTATACATTTGTACTAGTATTTATATGTATTCATACATTTTGCTAGCATTATATGTATTTATATCCATCCATCCATCCATCCTTATCTTCCGCTTATCCGGGGCCGGGTCGCGGGGTAACAGTCTAAGCAGGGATGCCCAGACTTCCCTCTCCCTAGACTTCCCTCTCCTCAGACTCCTCCTCCAGCTCTTCCAGGGGGACCCCGAGGTGTTCCCAGGCCAGCCGAGAGACATAGTCTCTCCAGCGGTTCCTGGGTCTTCCCCAAGGTCTCCTCCCGGTGGGACATGCCCGGAACACCTCCCCAGCGAGGCGTCCGGGAGACATCCGAAACAGATGCCCGAGTCACCTCAGCTGGTCCCTCTCAACACGGAGGGGCAGCAGTTCTACTCCGAGCTCCTCCCTGGGGACTGAGCTCCTCCCCCTGTCCCTAAGGGTGCGCCCAGCCACCCTGCGGAGGAAACTCATTTCGACCGCTTGTATCCGGGATCTTGTCCTTTCGGTCCTGACCCAAAGTTCAGGACCATAGGTGAGGGTAGGAACGTAGATTGACCGGTAAATCCAGAGCTTCTCCTCTCGGCTCAGCTCCTTCTTTACCACAACCGACCGATACAGTGACTGCATCACTGCAGATGCTGCACCGATCCGTCTGTCAATCTCACGCTCCATCTTTCCCTCGCTCGTGAACAAGACCCCAAGATACTTGAACTCCTCCACTTGGGGCAAAGACTCCCCACCGACCCGGAGAGGGCAGACCACCTTTTTCCGGTTGAGAACCATGGCCTTGGATTTGGAGGTGCTGATCCTCATTCTGCTCGCTTCACACTCGGCTCCAAACCGCCCCAGGGCACGCTGAAGGTCCAGGTCTGATGAGGCCAACAGGACAACGTCATCTGCAAAAAGCAGAGATGAAATCCTGTGGTCCCCAAACCGGACCCCCTCCGGCCCCTGGCTGCACCTAGAAATTCTGTCCATAAAAATTTTGAACAGAACCGGTGACAAAGGGCAGCCCTGCCGGAGTCCAACATGTACCTGGAACAGGTCTGACTTACTACTGGCAATGTGACCCAGGCTCCTGCTTCGGTCATACAAGGACCGGACTGCCCTTAACAAAGGACCCTGGACCCTATACTCCTGAAGCACCCCCCACAGGATACCACGAGGGACACAGTCGAACGCTTTCTCCAGATCCACAAAACACATGTGGACTGGTTGGGCGAACTCCCATGAACCCTCAAGGACCTGATGGAGAGTATAGAGCTGGTTCAGTGTTCCGCAACCGGGACGAAAACCGCATTGTTCCTCCTGGATCCGAGGTTCGACTATCGGTCTGATCCCCCTCTCCAGTACCTGGAATACACTTTCCCTGGGAGGCTGAGGAGTGTGATTCCCCTGTGGTTGGAGCACATCCTCCGGTCCCCCTTCTTAAAAGGGGGACCACCATCCTGGTCTGCCAGTCCAGAGGTACTGTCCCCGACTGCCACGCGATGTTACAGAGACGTGTCAACCAAGACAGTCCCTGCACATCCAGAGACTTAAGGTACTCAGGGCGAATCTCATCCACCCCCGGTGCTCTGCCACTGAGGAGCTGTCCAACCACCTCAGTGACTTCAGCTTGGGTGATGGACAAGTCCACCTCTGAGACCTCAACCTCTGCTTCCTCTATGGAAGACGTGGCAATGGGATTGAGGAGATCCTCAAAGTATTCCTTCCACCGTCCGACAACATCCCCAGTCGAGGTCAGCAGCTCCCCACTTCCACTGTAAACAGTGTTGGTGGTGCACTGCTTTCCCCTCCTGAGGCACCGGACGGTTTGACAGAATTTCCTCGAGGCCGACCGATAGTCCTCCTCCATGGCCTCCCCAACTCCACCCAGACCCGAGTTTTTGCCTCCACAACTACGCCTGGCCTGCTGGTACCCATCAGCTGCCTCGGGAGTCCCATGGGCCAACAAAGCCCAATAAGACTCCTTCTTCAGCTTGACGGCATCCCTTACTTCCAGGGTCCACCACCGGGTTCGGGGATTGCCACCACGACAGGCACCGGAGACCCTGCGACCACAGCTCCGAGCAGCCGCTTCAACATTGGAGGTGGAGACTCAATGTCCCCAGCCTCCCCCGGATCTGGGAGAAGCTCTCCTGGAGGTGGGAGTTGAAGACCGTGCTGACATCGGGCTCTGCCAGACGTTCCCAACAGATCCTCACAACACGTTTGGGCCTGCCGAGTCGGTCCGGTTTCCTCCTTTGCCAGCGGATCCAACTCACCACCAGGTGGTGATTGGTTGACAGCTCTGCCCCTCTCTTCACCGGAGTGGCCAAAACACGTGGTCGGAGGTCTGGTGATACGACAACGAAGTCCATCATCGACCTCCAGCCTAGGGTGTCCTGGTGCCACCTGCACTTCTGGACATCCCTGTGTTCGAACATGGTGTTTGTTCTGGACAAACTGTGACGAGCACAGAAGTCCAGTAACAAAACACCACTCGGGTTCAGATCAGGGGGGCCGCTCCTCCCCATCACCCCCTCCAGGTCTCACTGTCGTTGCCCACGTGGGCATTGAAGTCACCCAGGAGAACAATGGAGTCCCCAGTCGGAGCACCATCCAGCACCCTTCCCAGGGACTCCAAGAAGGCCGGGTACTCTGCACTGCTGTTCGGCCCGTAGGCCGAGACAACAGTGAGGCACCTGTCCCCGACCCGAAGGCGCAGGGATGCCACCCTCTCGTTCACCAGGGTGAACTCTAACACATGGCAGCTGAGCTGAGGGGCTATGAGCAAGCCCATGCCAGCCCGCCGCCTCTCACCGCGGGCAACGCCAGAGAAGTGGAGAGTCCAGCCCCTTTCAAGGGTTGGTTTCCAGAGCCCAAGCTGTGTGTGGAGGTGAGCCCAACTATATCTAGACCAGTGGTTCTTAACCTTGTTGGAGGTACTGAACCCCACCAGTTTCATATGCGCATTCACCGAACCCTTCTTTATTAAAAATAAAACATGATTTTTTTAAAATTCAAGACACAGGTATATGTTTTACCGGTGCACAAATGAACCATGCATTAACATCACTGTGTTCAAAGAACAAAACCAATACAGTGCATGAACTCACAACAGATTACATACCTTTTCACAAAGAAATGACCTTTTTTAATACTACCACACTGAAATGGTTTTAATTTTTAACCTAACCAAATTCCCTGCAGCACAGATTGGCCATGCAATGTAGCATGATCACCTGCAGCCAGTGATGGCCAAGTGGGGCGTGTCATCACGAATCATATGTAAGCCGTCAGGTCAACCCGGTTTTCATTTCATCTCGCTCCGAACTTTCCGAACCACGCAATTTTGACATAAAAAAAAAGATAATTGCATGTAGTGTATCAAAAAAAGTTCTCGTTATACTCCTTCAGTATTTTTGTGATCATTGTTTTATTACGGCACTAGCTCAGCTTTAGCGTATAACGATTTCTCCATCCACGACGGTGCGTCTGTCGTCATGATGATTGTAACTGACCAGTGCGGTGACCGAAAAATGTAAACAAACGCTACACATGGCTGCCTCCGTGGTTAACAGGAAGTAGCAAAAGTCATAACAATCATGTGGAAAATACTCAAATAATTCATCGTCAGACGAGTGGAAGAGATTATAAACACTTCCGGATGTGTTGTAGTGCTATAAGCAACAACAATACACCATGTATACTGGATTAATCAGACAGTCTCCAAAGCCGTTTGTTTAAATACACGGACCTAGCCCGACACACACATCCGACAAATGAGTCGAGTGTGTGTCTTGACCTCCGCTGAACCCCTGAGACTGACTCACCGAACCCCTAGGGTTCGATCGAATCCAGGTTAAGAACCACTGATCTAGACGGTATCTCTCAACCTCCCTCACAAGCTCTGGCTCCTTCCCCCCCAGTGAAGTGACATTCCATGTCCCAAGAGCTAGACTCTTCGTCCGGGATCAGGTTGTCGGGCTCCCTGCCGTCGACTGCCACCCAATCCACAATGCACCCGGCCCCTATGATTCCCTCAGCAGGTGGTGAGTCCACTGGAGGGTGGGCCCACGTCGCTCCTTCGGGCTGGGCCTGGCCGGACCCCGTGGGCATAGGCCCGGCCACCAGGCGCTCGCATTCGAGCCCCAACCCCAGGCCTGGCTCCAGGGTGGGGTCCCAGCTGTGCCATACTGGGCGACGTCATGTTCTTCTGATGTTTTTTGGTCATAAGGGCTTCTGAACTGCTCTTAGTCTGGCCCGTCACCCAGGACCTGTTTGCCTCGGGAGACCCTACCAGGGGCATAAAGCCCCCGACAACATAGCTCCTGGGATCATTCGGGCACTCAAACTCCCCCACCACGACAAGGAGGCAGTTCAAGGGGGAGTTTTATACATTTGTAGTACCATTTATATTTATAGATTTTTACTAGTATTTATATTTATTCATACATTTGCACTAGTATTTATATATTTATATATTGTACTAGTTTTTATGTATTTATACATTTGTCATAGTATTTATGTGTTTATACATTTGTGCTAGTATTTATATGTATTTATACATTTGTAATAGTATTTATACATAGGTTTGTACTAGTATTTGTATGTATTTATACACTTGTACTAATATTTTTATGTATTTATACATTTGTACTAATATTTACATACAGAGTGGGGAAGCAAAATGTACAATGAACATTTAGTTGTTTTTTCTCAGCAGACACCACGTCAGTTGTTTTGAACCCAAACATATACTGATGTCATAATCATACCTAACACTATTATCCATACCTTTTCACAAACTTTTGCCCATATGAGTAATCAGGAAAGCAAACGTCAAAGAGTGTGTGATTTGCTGAATGCACTCGTCACACCAAAGGAGATTTCAAAATAGTTGGAGTGTCCATAAAGACTGTTTATAATGGAAAGAAGAGAATGACTATGAGCAAAACTATTACCAGAAAGTCTGGAAGATACTATTAAAGAAGAATGGGAGAAGTTGTCACCCCAATATTTGAGGAACACTTGCACAAGTTTCAGGAAGCGTGTGAAGGTAGTTATTGAGAAAGAAGGAGGACACATAGAATAAAAACATTTTCTATTATGGACATTTTCTTGTGGCAAATAAATTCTCATGACTTTCAATAAACTAATTGGTCATACACTGTCTTTCAATCCCTGCCTCAAAATATTGTACTTTTACTTCCCCACCCTGTATTTATACATTTGTACTAGTATTTATATGTATTTATACATTTGTACTAGTATTTATGTATTTATACATTTGTACTAGTATTTATATAAATTTATACATTTATAGTAGTGTGTATTATATATATATATATATATATATGTATACACACATATTGTGTGTATATATATATATATATACATATATATAGTGTGTGTTTATATTATTATATATGTATATATAATATATATATATATATATATATATATATATATATACAAGTATATATGTATATACAAGTACATATGTATATATGTAATATATTTTTATATTTAGTAAGTATATGTATTTATACTTGTACTAGTATTTTTATGTATTTATACATTTTGTACTAGTATGTATATGTGAATGTATTTCTATATTATTTATGGTGTTCAGTGTGTGTGTGTGTGTGTGGTGTGGTGGGGGGGGGGGGGGGTTCAGGGCGGGGCCTCCTCCGTCTCCTCCGGCTGATGCGGCTGTCGTCATGCTGTCGTCATGCCGTTGTCCCCCTCCCGTCATGCCGTTGTTGCCGTTGTTCCTCCTCCGTGGACCGGTTGACCGTCACCGTCGCCTGGGCCTTCTTCCGTCCGTGTTGTCCTCCGCGGGGCTCCGTGTCGGGGCCCGAGTCTGAGCGTTTGTTGTCGGCGGAATGAAGCCCACATAGCGGCTCCGGAGCCCCCCCTCCACCGTGTCCTCCTCCCACGGAGCTGGGCTCGTCCGTCCGCCCGCAGACATGAGGGATCCACGGGTCGATGTGGCGCTGATGTTCGGTCTGTTCCTGGAGGTGAGACCCGGTTTAACGGTCATTTATTAACCGACAGTATCCGCAGATGAACGGGGGGTGAGGTGGGGGGGTCCTGGTCCTTCTGTCGGAACATGTACACCGTGTCGGTCTGGGATGGAACCCCGGTGGCCGAACTCCACCGGAAACTACCGACATTTAAGGTTCTAGAGCGGGATATGAAACCCTCACGAACCGGACCGGAAACAGGAGCGGTTCTGTAGAAGTCCAAAGGTGTGTTCTTAAGTTCGGCTACAAGGAGACCGACCAGAACCGACCACAAACGACTGGAACCGACCACAAACGACTGGAAAAGACCAATGTGTCATTTAGGACCGGAAGAGCGGAACCAAAACAGTATCAGCAGTGAAACAATATAAATATTAATGTATTTAAATAATTTTAGTAGTATTTAAATATTTTTATTGTAGTATTTACATCATTTAAATGTAGTATTCAAATCATTTTAATGTAATATATGAATCATTTTATGGTAGTATTAAAACATTTTATGGTACTATTGAAACCATGTTATTGTAGTATTTAAATCATTTTATTATAGTAGTTAAAACACATTGTAGTTTTTAATTCATTTACTTGTAGTATTTAAATCTTTTATTGTAGTATTTAAATAATTTTGTAGTATTTAAACCATGTTATTGTAGTAGTTAAATCACTTTAATGTAGTATTTAAATAATTTTAAGGTAGTATTTCAATCATATTCAGCCTGTATTTGTTTGTGTTTGAAGATCAGATTCAGTTTTTGTAGTACAGGTACACAGTACAGGTACACAGTATACAGTACAGGTACACAGTACACAGTATACAGTACAGGTACACAGAACAGGTATACAGTACAGGTACACTGTATACAGTAGAGGTACACTGTATACAGTACAGGTATACAGTACACAGTACAGGTATACAGTTCACAGTACAGGTACACAGTATACAGTACAGGTATACAGTACACAGTACAGGTACACAGTATACAGTACAGGTATACAGTACAGGTACATGGCATGTTGGTTCATTCAGGGTACTCTTGTTCATTGAGGGCCCTCTCTAACCCAGTTAACCCTAACCCGGCTAACCCTAACCCAGTTAACCCTAACCCGGCTAACCCTAACCCAGTTAACCCTAACCCAGCTAACCCTAACCCAGTTAACCTTAACCCGGCTAACCCTAACCCAGTTAACCCTAACCCAGTTAACCCTAACCCGGCTAACCCTAACCCAGTTAACCTTAACCCGGCTAACCCTAACCCAGCTAACCCTAAGCAAGTTAACCCTAACACGGCTAACCCTAACCCAGTTAACCCTGACCCGGCTAACCCTAACCCAGCTGACCCTAACCCAATTAACCATAATCCGGCTAACCCTAACCCGGCTAACCCTAACCCAGTTAACCCTAACCCATCTGACCCTAACCCAGTTAACCCTAATCCGGCTAACCCTAACCCAGTTAACCCTAACCCGGCTAACCCTAACCCAATTAACCCTAACCGGCTAACCAGCTAACCCTAATCCGGCTAACCCTAACCCAGTTAACCCTAACCCGGCTAACCCAACCCAATTAACCCTAACCCAGTAACCCTAACCCGGCTAACCCTAACCCAGCTAACCCTAACCCGGTTAACCCTAACCTGGCTAACCCTAACCCGCTAACCCTAACCCAGTTAACCCGGCTAACTCTAACCCAGCTAACCCTAACCCAGTTAACCCTTACCCAGCTAACTCTCTCTTCTTGTGTTCCAGTGTGTCGATGCTAAGAAGTACTGCTGGTATTTCGAGGGTGGATACCCCATCTACTTTATGTGAGTATCACTGTTTCATTCATGTGTCTGATTAAAGCCAGGACCCACTGGAAACTAAAGGCAACACCTGGAACATGTGATCACGTGGGTTTGGGATTTGGAAAAAGAACTGGAGGCAACGTGTGGAACCAATGTGGATGTCAACCTGGACTGAATGAGTGACCGTGCAGTTGTCATTGTGTTTGGTTGCAGTTGTCTGTGTGTTTGGTTGCAGTTGTCATTGTGCTTGGTTGCAGTTGTCATTGTGCTTGGTTGCAGTTGTTGGTGTGTTGGTTGCAGTTGTCGTGTGTTTGGTTGCAGTTGTCGGTATGTTTTGTTGCAGTTGTCGGTATGTTTGGTTGCAGTTGTCCGTGTGTTTGGTTGCAGTTGTCGGTATGTTTGGTTGCAGTTGTCGGTATGTTTGGTTGCAGTTGTCCGTGTGTTTGGTTGCAGTTGTCGGTATGTTTGGTTGCAGTTGTCGTGTGTTTGGTTGCAGTTGTCGGTATGTTTTGTTGCAGTTGTCGGTATGTTTTGTTGCAGTTGTCGGTGTGTTTGGTTGCAGTTGTCGGGTGTTTGGTTGCAGTTGTCGGTATGTTTGGTTGCAGTTGTCCGGTGGTTGCAGTTGTCGGTATGTTTGGTTGCAGTTGTCCGTGTGTTTGGTTGCAGTTGTCCGTGTGTTTGGTTGCCTAACAGTAGTTGCCGTCTTTGGTTGCAGATGTCGTTCCTATGAGGAGCTGTGGGACTCGTTGCTGTGTTCGGGCCCTGTCCATCCAGAGACTGTGGTACTTCTGGTGAGTGTTCTTCTGTCCTTCAGTGGTTCAGGGGTTTCAGAGGACTGGTAGGGTTAGGGTTAGGGTTAGGGTTAGGGCTGCCGGGGTTTGTTCAGCAGCAGCCTTAACACTAACCCTAACCCATACCTCAGACCTACCTTAGGGAGGCCCTAATCCTAACCACCAGGGGGTGGTGGTGACCCTTTACAGACCAGGACCGTCTACTGTTCAGATCACAGGTTCAACTGGGACCACAGGTTCTCCAGCTGGGACCTACATATGTTTGTTTCAAACTGAAGGCAGTCAAAGAACATGGTTTCATGACTCCAGATCCAGAGGTGGATTTAAGGTCTGTATGAGGTCTGTCCAGGGTCTGTAAGTGGTCTGTGGGGGGGTCAGTAGATGGTCTCTGTTGGACCCCTCATCCTGGTCTTGGTGTTCCCGTCCAGGGTCTGCTGATGATGGGTGTGTTGTTCTGCTGCGGCGCCGGCTTCTTCATCCGTAGAAGGATGTACCCGTCCCCCCTGAGAGAAGAACCGGCCTTCAACGTGTCCTTCACCAGACACCCCGTCACCTCCCCAGGTACAAAACACAACTCCAGTTCCAGCTAACCCTAACCCTAAAACTTACCCCCTAACCTGTGGACTAACCTTAACCCCGTCCTTCAACTCCTTAACTCCGTCTTTCCTTCTTTGTCCAGTTTCGCAGCAGCCTGGCAGTATGGTGGGCTTTGGGGTCAATGGGATGACCGGGGACCCGGGGGTTCCCATGATCCACCCCGCCTACCCGGCCCAGCCTGGCTCCGCCCACATGATGATGAGCTCCTACCCTCCGCCTCCGTCCTACTGCAACCACCCACCCACCGCCCTACGAACAAATATTCCACAACAGCGACAAGAAGTAACGTCCACCACGGAAAGGACGAACGGACCTGGACTTTATGGACCAAGGATGATAAACATGGTGTTGAGTGAAAAAGAACCACAGAGGCAGAACCACAGAGGCAGAACCCCAGCAGAACCACAGAGGCAGAACCACAGCAGAACCACAGAGGCAGAACCACAGAGGAACCACAGCAGAACCACAGCTGAACCACAGAGGCAGAACCACAGGCAGAACCACAGCTGAACCACAGAGGCAGAACCACAGCTGAACAGAGGCAGAACCACAGAGGCAGAACCACAGCTGAACCACAGAGGCAGAGCAACAGAGGCAGAACCACAGAGGCAGAACCACAGCAGAACCACAGCTGAACCACAGAGGCAGAACCACAGCTGAACCACAGAGGCAGAACCACAGAGGCAGAACCACAGAGGCAGAACCACAGCTGAACCACAGAGGCAGAACCACAGAAGCAGAACCACAGCTGAACCACAGCAGAACCACAGAGGCAGAACCAGAACAGAGGCAGAACCACAGCAGAGCCACAGAGGCAGAACCACAGCAGAACCACAGAGGCAGAACCCCAGAAGAACCACAGAGGCAGAACCCCCAGCAGAACCACAGAGGCAGAACCACAGCAGAACCACAGAGGCAGAACCACAGAGCAGAACCACAGCAGAACTACAGAGGCAGAACCACAGAGGCAGAACCAGCAGAACCACAGCTGAACCACAGAGGCAGAACCACAGCTGAACCACAGAGGCAGAACCACAGCTGAACCACAGCAGAACCACAGAGGCAGAACCACAGCAGAACCACAGAGGCAGAACCACAGCTGAACCACAGAGGCAGAACCACAGCAGAACCACAGAGGCAGAACCACAGAGGCAGAACCACAGCAGAACCACAGAGGCAGAACCACAGCAGAACCACAGAGGCAGAACCACAGCGCACATGCGTTCATTCATTCATTCCTTCATGTTCACAGGTACCAGGGCAGTGGTGACCCAGGTCCACAGGTCTGGGTCTGGGTCCAGGTTTGGGTAGTAAAACCCTGACCCTGTTCCTAACCCTAATCCCTGACCTTACCCTGTTCCAGGGTTTCACACTGGGGGGGGGGGGGGGGGGGGGGGGGCTGGGTCCAGCTGGATGGCTCATGTCACTGCACTCACATGGGGGGGGGGGAGGCATCACAAATAAAGCACAGTATTAGGGTCAAAGGTCATCTGTTCAATCATGTCAATCTATGCAACAGATCCTGGGGCTGGTGGACCACGTAGACCATCTAGACTCTGTCCTGACCCACCTACCTGGGTTTATGCCCCCCCACATTATCACATCTCCATTGTCAATATGTAAATAAACTTCACTTCTGATAAAAAAATTGTTGTCACTGTTTTCCTCTGTTTCTGAAGCTGTAATCAGATGGGGGGGGGGGGTTGTGGGGGGGGTTAGGGGTGTGTGTGTGTGTGGGGGGGTCAGATGATCCTTTTGTGTCCACAGGCCTCATTACTGACTGTTCAAGTGGAACAACACCTGTGGAGTTTTTCTACTGTTGAGTCAAAGTTGTGGCTCCTTAAAGTTCAGATCCTGGTTCTGGTTCCTGTTCTGGTTCTGGTCCACAAGGAGGCGTTGACCGGTGGAAACAGAGAATCTCCAGAAGAAGATGCAGAGCTAAACAGATAATAAGGACACAGGGATGGATCTGTTGTTTTTCATATTAATGTTTGGGAGGTTTTTCATGTTTTCATGTTGGATGTGTTTATCAGTTAACGAGCGTTGATGGAGAATTCAGAAGAAAGACTGACCTTGACCTGCTCTGGGGATACTGGTTTTGGAACAGTAAAAGGGGACATTGTAGACTAAGGTGGTACAGATTTGGTGAATTAAAATCAGTGGAAGATCGGCAATAGCCCCAGTGGTCAAGAAGGACTGGGATTAGCCCAGGACCAGACAGATTCTGGACTGGGATTAGCCCAGACCAGAGAGATTCTGGACTGGATCTGCCCAGGACCAGAGAGATTCTGGACTGGATCTGCCCAGGAACAGAGATTCTGGACTGGGATTAGCCCAGGACCAGAGAGATTCTGGACTGGATCTGCCCGGGACCAGACAGATTCTGGACTGGATCTGCCCGGGACCAGAGAGATTCTGGACTGGATCTGCCCGGGACCAGAGAGATTCTGGACTGGATCTGCCCGGACCAGAGAGATTCTGGACTGGGATTAGCCCAGGACCAGAGAGATTCTGGACTGGATCTGCCCGGGACCAGACAGATTCTGGACTGGATCTGCCCAGGACCAGACAGATTCTGGACTGGATCTGTTACTTCGGCCGATTCTGAGAACAGGTGACAAATGGAACTAACCATGACAGAAAAGGAACTGAAACACGGTCCAAGTGTAAATCCGGTTCTTTGGGATCGGTTTGTGTGAGATGGTGAGTAGGCGGTCACAAAAAGTGCCAGGAAAAGAGGAAGGGAAGATTTGTAGAATGGGTCAAGAAAAAAATAAATAAATAAAGGAATGTTTGGGGAAGAGGACAGCCTTCTGCCAAACCTGTGAAGACTGACTCAGATATTTAATGAACACAGATATGGGTTTAAAACCAGCAAAAACAGATGGAGATAATGAAGGAAGGAGCTGTGGAATTAATGAGGAGGAAAAACGACCGAAAACTGAGCATTTGAGCGGAACTGTCAACAGACTGTCAGTGTTTCCTGAAGAACTAAACGCAACTGGAAAAGAACAAACCACAAGAGATGGACCAAAACAAAAGCCACAAAAAGAGGTTCAAAAAAAGCAAAACCAGACGAGCTAAAAGAGGTTAAAAAGAAGAAAAACCAGATGAGCAAAAAGAGGTTCAAAAAGAAGCAAAACCACGAGTTAAAGAGGTTCAAAAAGAAGCAAAACCACATGAGTTAAAAGAGGTTCAAAAAGAAGCAAAACCACGAGTTAAAAGAGGTTCAAAAAGAAGCAAAACCACGAGTTAAAAGAGGTTCAAAAAGAAGCAAAACCACGAGTTAAAAGAGGTTCAAAAAGAAGCAAAACCACGAGTTAAAGCAGGTTCAAAAAGAAGCAAAACCACGAGTTAAGAGGTTCAAAAAGAAGCAAAACCACATGAGTTAAAAGAGGTTCAAAAGAAGCAAAACCAGAGTTAAAAGAGGTTCAAAAAGAAGCAAAACCACGAGTTAAAAGAGGTTCAAAAAGAAGCAAAACCACATGATTAAAAGAGGTTCAAAAAGAAGCAAAACCACGAGTTAAAAGAGGTTCAAAAGAAGCAAAACCACGAGTTAAAAGAGGTTCAAAAGAAGCAAAACCACGAGTTAAAGCAGGTTCAAAAAGAAGCAAAACCACGAGTTAAAAGAGGTTCAAAAAGAAGCAAAACCACATGAGTTAAAAGAGGTTCAAAAAGAAGCAAAACCATGAGTTAAAAGAGGTTCAAAAAGAAGCAAAACCACATGAGTTAAAAGAGGTTCAAAAAGAAGCAAAACCACATGAGTTAAAAGAGGTTCAAAAGAAGCAAACCAGATGAGTTAAGAGGTTCAAAAAGAAGCAAAACCAGATGAGTTAAGAGAGGTTCAAAAAGAAGCAAAACCATGAGTTAAGAGAGGTTCAAAAAGAAGCAAAACCACGAGTTAAGAGGTTCAAAAAGAAGCAAAACCACGAGTTAAAAGAGGTTCAAAAAGAAGCAAAACCACATGAGTTAAAAGAGGTTCAAAAAGAAGCAAACCACGAGTTAAAAGAGGTTCAAAAAGAAGCAAAACCACATGAGTTAAAGAGGTTCAAAAAGAAGCAAAACCACATGAGTTAAAAGAGGTTCAAAAAGAAGCAAAACCACGAGTTAAAAGAGGTTCAAAAAGAAGCAAAACCACGAGTTAAAAGAGGTTCAAAAAGAAGCAAAACCACGAGTTAAAGCAGGTTCAAAAAGAAGCAAAACCACGAGTTAAAAGAGGTTCAAAAAGAAGCAAAACCACGAGTTAAAGCAGGTTCAAAAAGAAGCAAAACCACGATTAAGAGGTTCAAAAAGAAGCAAAACCACGAGTTAAAGCAGGTTCAAAAAGAAGCAAAACCACGAGTTAAAGCAGGTTCAAAAAGAAGCAAAACCACGAGTTAAAGCAGGTTCAAAAAGAAGCAAAACCATGAGTTAAAAGAGATTCAAAAGAAGCAAAACCACGAGTTAAAGCAGGTTCAAAAGAAGCAAAACCATGAGTTAAAAGAGATTCAAAAAGAAGCAAAACCAGATGATTAAAAGAGGTTCAAAAAGAAGCAAAACCACGAGGTTCAAAAAGAAGCAAAACCACGAGTTAAAAGAGGTTCAAAAAGAAGCAAAACCACGAGTTAAAAGAGGTTCAAAAAGAACCAAAACCACGAGTTAAAAGAGGTTCAAACAGCAGCAAAACCACATGAGTTAAAAGAGGTTCAAAAAGAAGCAAAACCAGATGAGTTAAAAGAGGTTCAAAAAGAACCAAAACCAGATGAGTTAAGAGGTTCAAAAAGAAGCAAAACCACATGAGTTAAAAGAGGTTCAAAAGAAGCAAAACCAGATGAGTTAAAGAGGTTCAAAAAGAAGCAAAACCAGATGAGTTAAGAGAGGTTCAAAAAGAAGCAAAACCAGATGAGTTAAGAGAGGTTCAAAAAGAAGCAAAACCAGATGAGTTAAGAGGTTCAAAAAGAAGCAAAACCAGATGAGCAACCTCAGCCCAGTCAGCACCAACAGTAGACTTAGAACCCAGACCACAGACCTAGAACCCAAACAAACCCATAGCTGTGCACTCACCACCACAGGCAAAAACAACACCACCAGACCCACCAGGCCCACCAGACCCACCAGGTCCACAGGTGTTTTCTGTCCAACCACAGTGGAAGCTCCTCTTCTCCTAAAATGACTCCCATTAAATACTCAAATCTGTTCAGTTGTTTTCATTTCATTGACTCCAAATGTGTTGGAACACGTTCGTCTCTCAGACCAGTTGGTTCAGAATCAGCTTTATCCCAAATCAGTGGACTGGATGTTGTTCACTTCTCCTTGGAGCTGTGGGCGGAGCTCGGCTGGGCCGGACACCGAGCTTCCGTGCGCCAATCGGAGGACGGGTCCGAAGGCTGAATGCGGTTTGATTGACAGCTGTTTTCAGATCTGCTCCTTCACTGACACAGTTCAGTTTAATACCATCACACATTCTACTGTGAAATCACAGAAACCAAATGAACTGTTCATTTACTGACCTGGAAGAAAACACAACCACTGGACTAACTGGTACACTGGACTGAAGGTACATGTTTACCTGTTTAGTTGGTTCGATAAGGAAACTGAGCATTTTCTGAAAAAGGAACGGAGGACGAGTTTATGTTTAAAGAACTGGACTATTTTTGATGTAAGCAACAATGAGCTTCAACTGTCTGAAAGACCAGCAGACGACACCGCCCACGACCAAAGAGCCGAGCAGAACACCCAAACAGCACCAGCAGCAGAGGGGACTATAGAGGGCCCACTGGTGGTGGTCCAGAGGGTACTACTGTAGACCAGCTCAGATCAGGACACACAACAAGCAATCGAATACTGAACCGTACAGCGACATATCGTTCACCGTTAGAAAATCTGGAACCTATGGGAGCCCAGGTCGGTACCTCAGCCCAGGGAAGGACACAAACTCCAGTACCACAGTCTGCACCGCTAGTAGGAACCCCCCAAGACTAGCACAGCAGGAAGGGGGGGACAGAGACAGGAGAGACTAGTGGAAGAGCTCAGAAGGACAATACAGGAGACATCAGGAGGGGCTGGAGGGGGTACGGACACTAATGCCATGTTTCCACTACGTGGTACCGACTCGACTCGACTCGGCCTATTTGCGTTTCCATTACGAAAAAGGACCTGGAATCTGGTAGCTGGTACTAGTTTTTGGTACCTCCTCCGTTGAGGTTCCAGGACTGGGGACCAGGTACTAAAGGTGACACTGTGTAAACACTGCAGACCTCTGATTGGTCAGTGTGTGTGTGCCCCGCCCTTTTCCAGTAAATCTGTCAGTAGGTGAATCCACATGATGACAGTCTGTAAAACTACACCATGGTTTGTCCAGGAGGTTCAGACGCAAACATTCAGCAGGAGTTTGACCAGACAACAGGCAACCAGTGAGTTTATCAGCAACTGTGAGCAGAGCACACAGAAGGAACGCACCGCATCGCTATGAGACCAGGGACTGGAAAGAGGGAGGATCTGGAATGGAAAGGGTCTGGAATAGGACCTGGTACCAGAGTGGAACCGGTCTGGAATAGGACCTGGTACCAGAGTGGAAAGGGTCTGGAATAGGACCTGGTACCAGAGTGGAGTCAAGTGGAGTTGAGCCGGTTCCACGTAGCAGATACGAGGCATACCAGAACCTGAAAGGGGCAAGTCCCTCTGAATCGTGACGACACCCCAGACTGCAGAAAGAACGGACTGGACAAGGTTCAAAAGAGTATGATGACAGAACAGGATAGGGACAGGACGGGTTCAAGAAGAGAGAAAGAACAGGGGAAGGACTGATGGACCTGAACCACCAGAGTGGATTGACAGCAGGTGTCTGTGATTACCGGACGGAGACACTCTGGGTTTGCGGGATTTCAAAGGCAGTTGGTCAGCAGCAGGGGGTGGAGCTTGTGTCTTGACACTGTGGGAAAAGAGCTGGGAGTCGTCTGTGGCTGTTTAGGGCCACCGGCGACGAAGACAGCGAGGATAGGGGGTTAACGGTTCCAGTGCTAGGGGGAGGCCGGATGCCACCTGTAGGATAGTAAGAATTGGGTTAGTAAAGTGCCAGGTCCAGCTGCTTCTCACCATTACCTTTGCTGGCGTACTGGGTGTGCCGCTGCTGCTCTACGCCATCGCTGCTGTCGGCGGGTTGGGTCCGCCGCCGCTCTTCGCCACTGCCTTTGCTAGACAGCATCCGCCACCGGCCGGGTCGGACCTGCGTCGCAATGAAGCCGTTTTCTCGGGGAGTTGGACGGCGCCTTAAACTCAGACCCCGGGGGGGAGGGGGGGTCTTGCCAAGTGTGGCGAGTTAAGTGCCGATTTATTTTATGCATCTTTGTGTGAGTGTATGTGTTTAATGGGGGGGGGGGGGGGGGGGGGGGGCCTTGTGGGACTGACGTGGGTTGCGGTGCTGAACAGGATGTGAAATAAAGCCAATGTGTAAGTGCAGTTCCTCCAGCAGAGGGGGCTAGTGTGTTGAATATGTGGAGAACCTGGGGCGGGCTGTGATGTGGAAGTGGGGGTAAAGGAGGGGCCTTCCAGGGTAGGAGGAAAGAACAGAGAACAGGAGGAAAGAACCAGAGAACAGGAGGAAAGAACCGAAGAACAGGAGGAAAGAACCAGAAGAACAGGAGGAAAGAACCAGGAGAACAGGAGGAAAGAACCAGAGAACAGGAGGAAAGAACCAGGAGAACAGGAGGGAAAGAACCAGAGAACAGGAGGAAAGAACCAGAAGAACAGGAGGAAAGAACCAGAGAACAGGAAGAAGAAAGAACCAGAGAACAGGAGGAAAGAACCAGAGAACAGGAGGAAAGAACCAGAGAACAGGAGGAAAGAACCAGAAGAACAGGAGGAAAGAACCAGAGAACAGGAGGAAAGAACCAGAAGAACAGGAGGAAAGAACCAGAGAACAGGAGGAAAGAACCAGAGAACAGGAGGAAAGAACCAGAAGAACAGGAGGAAAGAACCAGAGAACAGGAGGTAAGAACCAGGAGAACAGGAGGTAAGAACCAGAGAACAGGAGGAAAGAACCAGAAGAACAGAGGAAAGAACCAGAGAACAGGAGGAAAGAACCATGAGAACAGGAGGAAAGAACCAGAGAACAGGAGGAAAGAACCAGAAGAACAGGAGGAAAGAACCAGAGAACAGGAGGAAAGAACCAGAAGAACAGGAGGAAAGAACCAGAGAGGAAAGAACCAGAGAACAGGAGGAAAGAACCAGGAGAACAGGAGGAAAGAAACCGGACCAGATTGGTCAGATCCTTCATGATGTCACCATAACCACACCACACACTGCAGTTTGTCTGTGTTTTTGACAGACAAGTTTATTCAGGGGGAAGTCTGGGCATCCCTGCTTAGACTGTTACCCCCGCGACCCGGCCCGGATAAGCGGAAGAGAATGGATGGATGGATGGATGGATGGAAGTTTTATTCACATTTAATTGAATATTTAAAGTGAAAACATTCAGCGGGTCCAGGACCTGAAGTTCTGGGCCTCGAATCAGAACTTTGAACCAGAACTGATCCAATCAGAACCTTGGACCAGATGAAAGATACAAACACATAGAACTAAAAGGACACACCTACAAACACTGAGCATCACCACGGTAACAGCAAATCAGGCTCCCACAGCTAATTACAGTTAGCATTAGCATGCACAGGGCTGTAGCTACAGTCAGACCACACCCACATTACAGTCAGACCACACCCACATTACAGTCAGACAACACCCACATTTACAGACACACACATGCCATATTAAAGGCTAGGGCGTGTCCTTGTGTCAGTTTAAAGGCTGGGGGCGTGTCCTTGAGTCAGTGTAAAGGCTGGGGGCGTGTCCTTGTGTCCGTATCAGCGTAAAGGTTGGGGGCGTGTCCTTGTGTCCGCATTGGCGTAAAGGCTGAGGGCGTGTCCTTGTAAAGGCTGGGGGCGTGTCCTTGTGTCAGTGTAAAGGTTGGGGGCGTGTCCTTGTGTCCGTATCAGCGTAAAGGTTGGGGGCGTGTCCTTGTGTCCGCATCGGCGTAAAGGCTGAGGGCGTGTCCTTGTAAAGGCTGGGGGCGTGTCCTTGTAAAGGGTGGTGTGGTGGTGCTCCGAGGCCAAGCGTCTCTTCCACGGTTCAGACCACGCCCACCTCCTCATCATGTCACACCTGTGTCCAATTAGGGTCACAGTCTGATCCCAGGTCACCGAGGGTCAAAGGTCGAGCACAAAGAAACACCGTTCCAGTTTTAAACGGAGTCATGTCAGCGTCCAATCAGGTTGGATCAGTCCCACGTTAGCGTCCAATCAGGTTGGATCAGTCCACGTTAGCGTCCAATCAGGTTGGATCAGTCGTTAGTGTTAACATTAGCGTCCTCAGTCACTTCAGCCGCAGGTCAAAGTTCAAAGGCGGGAAAACAGGAAGCATCTGGATTGGCCAGCTTGACAGGAAGTGGATGGTCCCGCCCATACTGACAGGACAGGAAGACTGACATTAGACACATGACCCATAAGTACACAAGTCTGACCCCTGACCCTGACCCCTGTTCCAAACCCTGACCCTGAACCCTGTTCCAAACCCGACCCCTGTACCTAACCCTGACCCCTGAACCCTGTTCCAAACTGACCCCTGTACCTAACCCTGACCCCTGTTCCAAACCCTGACCCCTGACCCTGAACCCTGTTCCAAACCCGACCCTGTACCTAACCCTGACCCTGAACCCTGTTTCAAACCCTGACCCCTGTTCCAACCCTGACTCCTGAACCCAGTTCAAAACCCTGACCCCTGTTCCTAACCCTGACCCTGATCCCGGAGACAGAGTCTGCAGAACAGGTACTGGTCCTGGTCCACCAAGGGAAGAAACGCGTCAAAGCAATTTTAGTCAAAAAACAGAAGTACTTCAAAGAGAGAGTAGGGTCTGTCCGGGATCCGACACCCATGGGTTCCATAGTCCAGACACCACTCAGCAAACTGGAGGAAGGACAAGAGACCAGACCAAAGGGGGTTAAACCTGGTCTAAAGGTGGATTCAGAGGGTTGTAAGGGGTGGAAGTCAGTATTAAGGGGTGGAGATCGTTGTAAAGGGTGGAGGGGGTTATTAAGGGGTGGAGGTTGGTTGTAAGGGGTGGGACCAGTGCTGGGGTTACCTTGCAGGTGCGGTACAGGTACTTCTTATCCTGGGTGACCTTGTACAGAGACAGGAAGGCATAGCCGTTGCCGGCGTGTGCCGTGGCAAATGCCGTAGCCTTTCCCAGCAGACCCATCTGCCAAATGAGCTCTGCACACTCTGACGCCTCCTTCAGGTACTTGTCCTCCTTAAACACCTGCCAGGGTTAGGAGCAGGAACAGGGTAAGGGTTAGGAACAGGAACAAGGTTAGGATCAGGGTTAGAAACAGGAAACACAAAGAAATACAAACGAGAAACAGGAACAAGAAATACGAACAAGAAACCTGGTGGGGTTAGCGGACTGGGGTAAGTCTGACCTGGTGGGGTGTGTCCACACTAATGTGTGACTGATGCAATGTAGATCTGCACCACAAGGTGTCACTGTGCTTCTATGATTGATGCTTGGAGGGTTAGGGTTAGGGTTGGGGTTAGGGTTAGGGTCACTGTGGTCTCACCTTATATGCCATGATCAGCATATGGACCACAACTGGCGCTCCATGACACCAGTGGACCAGCCGGTCCGTCTCGTTGCTGAGGAGGAGGGGTAGTTTCCTGAGCGGAACCTCTTATGGCGCACATAGTCGATGCTGGGTCGGACCAGCTCGGATAGGAGGTCGGATGGACCCCGCACCGGGCTACAGAGGACACAGAGGCCAGACAGAGAAACATGTTCAGTCCAGTTAGTTCAGACTCCTGTCAGACACCACATACATCCCAGACCTTCAGAAGACAGGACAGGGACAGGACAAGGACACAGGGACAGGACAGGGACAGGACTTCCCGAAGCAGACTCAGGCCTGATGACCCAGGACGACCCAAGATCCCCTCTAGTACCTCCTCTTGCACCCCCTGTTGGACCCCTCACCTGCAGGAGCATGTAGTAGATGCCTGCGAGGCCGTGGGGGGCGCGCCGATGTACTGCTTGTTGTGCCATTGGTAGAGCAGAGGACAGCGCTCAGTCTTCTTCTGATCTGAGGACAGACTCTGCCCCGAGTCTAAGATGGACGACACACCTGCAGAAACCACAGAAGACGACACGTCCAACCAGAGATTATTAAAGGGGGGGGGGGGGACTAGGCCTGGGTATCATGACCAATTTCCATAATCAATCAATTTCGATTCATAAGGTTCTGAATCGATTAATCATGATTCGATTAGTTCCAATATTGATTTGATTCAGATTAATTGATTGATTCAGATAATTTAGTGATACCAAAGTACATTTTTGAGTTGTAACCTGATTATTGACCACCGCAGTCATGCAAACCATCAATACTGTGGTCAATAAGATATTAGAAAGGAAATAAATCTGACATTTGAGCAGAAGGAGCTGAATCTGCTGTGAAATAATGAACAGACACAAAACATGGCCATGTTCTACAGTGGATGAACGGACTTCTGCATCATCTGTATCTGTTTTATGGCTGGTGGCTTCTACTCAGGGGGGGGGGGGGGGGGGGTGTCGGACATTGTGTCTTTCCTCTTCCTCTAACTCCATACTCAGCCATAGGTGATAGTATGGATCTAAGTATTATTCCAACAACAGCTGGCTTGTGGACTCTTGGTAGAACCTCCATGGTTCCATTTCCTTCACACTGTGGTTTCAGTTTAAGGACAGGAGGAGCTCCAGCTCAGGGCTTTACTCCACCCTTCCTGCACCAGAGCCGTCACAAGCGAGACCAAGCGAGTCTTCCCCTGGGGTTCGCAGATGGAGAGCGGTCGTGCTTCTGCGTACTCTGGTCCTGCTCTGAAAAATCCATATCATCCACTAAATCGATTACGCAAAATACAAGAAATCGATCTAAGATCGATTAAATTTTTTTTTTACCCAGTCTAGAGTGGCGCGCATGGTGTGACAGACAGAAGGTCCAAACACCAGTCCAGGTTGGAAGGTCCAGAATGTTAATTATTATTGTTTTATTCTTGAACAGTGTCATTTGAACACAGTGTCACTGTTGGAAATAAGGAGGTCACAAAGTCAATGAAAAAATCAGTTTTATCTTGAACATCAATCTTTGAGAAAAATGAAATTTCTCATTTTCATGAACGAATGAAGAAAAATAAAATAGGTAGTTGTGTTTTAAAGTTGTGGTGTGGATCTGACTGAACAGACTGACACTGGAAGGACAAGAGTTAAAGTCAACACTGTGTGTGTGTGTGTCTGTGTGTGTGTGTGTGTGTGCTGTGTGTCTGTATATGCGTGTCTGTATGTGTGTCTGTATATGTGTGTGTGTGTCGTCTGTATATGGGTGTTGTGTCTGTATGTGTGTGTCTGTCTGTATATGGTGTCTGTTGTATATGTGTGTGTCTGTGTGTGTGTGTCTGTGTCTGTGTCTGTATGTGTGTGTCTGTGTGTATGTGTGTGTCTGTGTCTGTCTGTCTGTATATGTGTGTGTCTGTGTGTGTGTGTGTGTGTCTGTCTGTATATGTGTTGGTGTCTGTCTGTCTGTATATTGTGTGTGTGTGTGTCTGTCTGTGTGTGTCTGTATGTATGTGTCTGTCTGTATATGTGTGTGTGTGTCTGTATGTGTGTCTGTCTGTATATGTGTTGGTGTCTGTATGTGTGTGTCTGTATATGTGTGGTGTGTCTGTATGTGTGTATCTGTCTGTTATGTGTGTCTGTGTGTGTCTGTCTGGCTGTATATGCGGTCGTGTCTGTCTGTATGTGTGTGTCTGTGTCTGTCTGTCTGTATATGTGTGTGTCTGTGTGTGTGTGTCAGTAGTACCTTATGATGGTCTCTTGTCCACTGTGTCCTCTCCCATCTCCTTGTGATGTACAGCAGAGCGAACAGGAAACCAGCACGACCGTACAGCAGCTCATCTGGCTGTCTGAGTCTGGACTGAGCACGGACCGCTGCAGCGTGAGGAGCTGAACGCAACACAGAGAGAGGAGCTGAACGCAACACAGAGAGAGGAGCCCGAACGCGGCACAGAGAGAGGAGCCTGAACGCAACACAGAGAGAGGAGCCCGAACGCGGCACAGAGAGAGGAGCCTGAATGCAACACAGAGAGAGGAGCCCGAACGCGGCACAGAGAAAGGAGCCTGAACGCAACACAGAGAGAGGAGCCCGAACGCAACACAGAGAGGAGCCCGAACGCAACACAGAGAGAGGAGCCTGAACGCAACACAGAGAGAGGAGCCCGAACGCGGCACAGAGAGAGGAGCCCGAACGCAACACAGAGAGGAGCCTGAACGCAACACAGAGAGAGGAGCCTGAATGCAACACAGAGAGGAGCCCAAACGCAACACAGAGAGGAGCCTGAACGCAACACACAAAGCGGAGCCTGAACGCAACACAGAGAGAGGAGCCTGAACGCAACACAGAGAGGAACCTGAATGCAACACAGAGAGAGGAGCCTGAACGCAACACACAAAGCGGAGCCTGAAGCAACACAGAGAGAGGAGCCTGAACGCAACACACAAAGCGGAGCCCGAACGCGGCACAGAGAGAGGAGCCTGAATGCAACACAGAGAGGACCTGAACGCAACACACAGAGAGGAGCCTGAATGCAGAGAGAGGAGCCTGAACGCAACACACAGAGAGGAGCCTGAACGCAACACACAGAGAGAAGCCTGAACGCAACACACAGAGAGGAGCCTGAACGCAACACACAGAGAGGAGCCTGAACGCAACACACAGAGAGGAGCCTGAACGCAACACACAGAGAGAAGCCTGAATGCAGAGAGAGAGGAGCCTGAACGCAACATACAGAGGAGCCTGAACGCAACACACAGAGAGAAGCCTGAATGCAGAGAGAGGAGCCTGAACGCAACACACAGAGAGGAGCCTGAACGCAACACACAGAGAGGAGCCTGAATGCAGTGAGAGGAGCCTGAACGCAACACACAGAGAGGAGCCTGAACGCAACACACAGAGAGGAGCCTGAACGCAACACACAGAGAGGAGCCTGAACGCAACACAGAGAGAGGAGCCTGAACGCAACAACAGAGAGGAGCCCGAACGCAACACGCAGAGAGGAGCCTGAACGCAACACAGAAATGGTAACACTGGAGGAGCGGCAGCAGAACAGTTTTTACAGGCTGAACCCTAACCCTCTGAACCCTAACCCTGTTCCTAACCCTAACCCCTTAACCCTAACCCTACCCCTGTTCCTAACCCTAACCCCCTTAACCCTAACCCTACCCTGTTCCTAACCCTAACCCCCTTAACCTAACCCTAACCCCCTTAACCCTAACCCTATCCCTGTTCCTAACCCTAACCCCCTTAACCCTAACCCTACCCCTGTTCCTAACCCTAACCCCCTTAACCCTAACCCTACCCCTCACCTGCTGACACAGTCCTTGCTGTCGCTGCTGTTGTTCAGCCGGTGGTGGACCACTGCTCCCACTGCCAGTGGTCCTGCGTCCCCACACAGGAAGGTCACTTTTCGGCCATTCAGGATCCGCATGGCCCTCTTCACATAGTCCAGCGCCCTTTGCAGGTGTGAAGGCTCATGGGAAACCCGGTGCAGCTGTAGGTAGAGCACGGCAATGCCTGGAGGAGGAGAGGACCCACAGCTTTAAGAAACCTGGGATTGACTGCAAGGGAGTCAGCAGAGCAGGACTGGACTGGAGATACTGGACTGGACATACTGGACTGAAGTAACACTGGACTGGACTAGAGATACCGGACTGGAGTAATACTGGACTGGACAAGAGATACTGGACTAAACTGGAGTAATACTGGACTGTAGTAATACTGGACTGGTCTGGAGATACTGGACTGGAGTAATACTGGACTGGATTGGAGTAATACTGGACTGGACTGATGATGTCTTGTACATGCATGCCTCCACCCACAGTTTACGGTCACTGGACAGTGTGGATCATGGAGCTCTGAGGTTCATCAGCAATTTTAAATCTCTTTCCCATCATTGTCTGCTTTATGATCGTGTAGGATGGTCTTCTTTGTCGGCTCGCAGACTGAGTCACTGGCGTATTTAATTTACAAGTCTATTCTAGGTCTGCTCCCATCCTACCTTCAGACCTACATCGGTCGGAGAACCACAGACTCTTATAATCTGCATTCTCAGGATTTTTTCTTGTTGTCTGTTCCTAAAGTTAGAACTGAACGGGGGGAAAAAGGCCTTCAGGTTTTCGGCCCCATTCACCTGGAATGACGACAAAAAGACCTGAAACTGCAGGATCTGGTTTCGTTGGACACTTTTAAGAGGATGCTGTGTGACTTAGAGAGGGAGATACCTGTCTGCAGATGTCTTACCTGACGCACTTTGTCTACATTTCATGAGCACTTTTGAGTTGACTTTGGAAGGTTTGACTGTCTATGTGCTTTTTATGTATTCGTTTTATGTATGGAAGTCTGTCTGTAACTATTTAATGTACTGCTGCCCGTCTTGGCCAGGACACTCTTGAAAAAGAGATTCTTAATCTCAAAGAGGTTTTCCTGGTTAAATAAAGGTAACATAAAAAAAAAATAAAATAGATACTGGACTGGAGATACTGGACTGGACTAGAGATACTGGGCTGGACTGGAGTAATACATGATTTATATAGTACATATACAAGGTTTATGTAGTACTAACATGGGATTAAGTATAGTATTTATCTAAGATTTATGTAGTGTTTAGTCAGTATTTCTTCATTATTTCTGTAGTACTTCTGCAGTATTTCTGTAGTATTTCTCCTGTACTTGAGCTGTATTTCTGTAGTACTTCTGCAGTATTTCTATAGTTTTTTTTGCTCCATTTCTCTTGTACTTCAGCTGCATTTCCGCAGTATTTCTTCAGTATTTCTGTAGCACTTCTGCAGTATTTCTGTAGTACTTCTGCAGTATTTCTACAATATTTCTGCTGTACTTCTGCCAGTATTTCTGCAGTGCTTCTGTAGTATTTCTGCTGTACTTCTGTAGTATTTCTTGCTGTATTTCTTCAGTATTTCAGCTGTATTTACCTGTATTTCTGCCATGTTTCTACAGTAATTCTGCAGTACTTTTGCAGTATTTCTATAGTACTTCTGTAGTACTTCTGCTGTACTAGTATGCAGACAGACCTGTCCATCCAGTATAAGTGGAGAAGTCGTGTGGGTCGGCCGTCTTCAGACCTTCTTCCATCTGCTGAACCAGATCTTTAATCTTATTTTGGACTTTTTTCTGGAAAGCTGCACTGACCTAAACACAACAAAAAGAAGATTTATCAGACACATGGAAGACCACATCCAAACAAAGAAATACACAAATGAAACCAACACTGTGAGCACATTTATCAAACACAAAAAAGAAAGAAGAGGATTTTCAACAACTCATGTCCAGACAAGTTTTATCTGCCCAACAAATGAGTGAACACAGTGGAAGGACCACCCAGTCCAAGGTCAAGGTCAAGGTAAACTTTACTATCCCCCAGGGGAAATTTGTTCTACAGCCAGCAGTTTCACATGGACAACAAACCATACAATAAATAATCCATTAAAAACAATAGCACCAACATTATAAAGAATTATTCAGCAGAACAATAGCTGCCGGAAGCAAAGAATTCCTCATCCTATTGGTCCTACATTTAGGAATACTGTATCTGCGACCTGATGGAAGCAACCTGAACACATCATAAAGGAGATGACTGGGATCATCCAGGACTGACTGAGCCTTCTTCAGAGTCCACCTCTGGTACAACACAGTCACATCAGTGAGTGTGGTGCCAGCAATTTTGCTGCACACTTTAGTGATGCCCTGCAACCTGTTCCTATTTTTAAGGGTAAGCAGCCCATACCAGCTGATAAAAGAAAAGGTCAACATAGACTCAATAAAACAAGAATAAAACATTTTCATAAAAGTGTTATCCACTTTGAAAGTGCAAAGTTTACGGTAAAAATACATCCTCTGATGAGCCTTTTTACATACAGCATCCACCTGAGATTCAAAAGTTAGCCTGTGGCCCAGCACCATTCCCAGATATTCCTACTGCTGAACCACCTCAACAGCCTGTCCATTAATGATGACAGGAGAGAAGACTGCAGGATTCTTTCTAAAATCTACAGTCATCTCTTTGGTTTTAGACACATTCCACACTTAAAAGGATGTGCTACACCAGTCTGTGAATTCAGACACTACAGGGCCATGATCAGGATCATCATCCCTAAGAAGAGACACAATCACTGAGTCGTCTGCAAACTTGAGGACATGCCGCCCCGGGTCCAGTGCAAGGACCACCCCGTCCAACCAGTGGACCCTCAGTAATACTACCAAGAGTACTACCAAGAATACTACCCATATACTACTAATAATACTGTCAAGAATACTACCAAGTAGACTATCAAGAATTCTACCTAGAATACTGTCAGTATTACTACCAAGAATACTACCAATAATACTAATAATAATACTACCAAGAATACTGTCAAGAATACTACCACTAGGCTTGCACTAGCCTATCACCACATCACCATTGGCAATGCATTTTCCTGGTTGGTGAAGTTGTTTTCAACCCAAGTAGCCACAGTGGCCAAGGTATTTTTTTGCCAAATCAACCAACTTACATCTCTGATCGAAAATGTCCACGCGATAACCAAGGACAATAACAAATGCAGTCTCCATTACTGAAGAGCGCTGCCAAGAGCAATCCAACTCACCCGAACATTTCCAATTTTTTACGAATTCACACTTCACACGTCACTTGTGGGAAGTTACCGCTCGTTCATTTCATCATGTACAATATCTATTGAAAGCAAGAGCTGGTGAAGCAAAGGTAAGCCAGAATGTAAATTTATTTTAAAAAATTACATCAAGATAGGATGTATGGTGGAGATGCACCGATTTCGATACGAGTATCAGCTCCGATACTCAGTGTGTGTAGTCCGTTAAAAGTAATCTGATACAAATGCACTGATACCACTAAACTCTTTCCCTGCCAGAGCATTTTCCAGTGAGTGGTAGCCAGCGCCCAGCCTTTTTGGTCATTTTCACTAAGCTTGGGAGGATGACTGAAAATGTTGTGTTAGGAGTATGCTGAACACCAATACATCCAAAGAAAGACCAGAACTTCAACTTTTAAACACAAAAAACGATTTTATTCTATCTTAATTGTTTGTGAGATATAACATTTGAATATTGGTCATTTTCTGGAAAAAAATGAATTTTGAGCAAAAAACAGAGAAAAGTTGCTTTTTTTTTTTCAAAGATATTGATTTTCAAGATAAAACTGATTTCCTATTTACATTTTTGACTCTTCTTTACAACAGTAACACTGTATTCAAAATCACAAAATAAAATAACAACAACAACAATAATAGTAACAAACAGCTCTAAGATATCCCATCATTCCACAAAATGTTAGGGGAATCCACACCAAACTTTAGACCAAACATCTTCTAAAGCATCAGGTTCCTTCTAAACTTATCACATTTACATACATCAGTTATAAGTCTTCCACATATTAGTTTAGCTTTTTGATATAAACACTTCAGTATTCCTCATTTTCAAGAAAAAGAAGAAACAAATGCACTAAATACTGTAGATTTCTGGCCTTTCCTTGGCTGCACCACATCCTGCTGTTGGACCACCTGCTGTGTTTGATCTGTAAATAATTATATGGACATCTAGTTATTTATCTATGAATGAATATATGTATTTATTTATTTCATACCAAAGCCAGATCAGAGTGTCTTACCTGTGTCCTGCTGACATTATGGAGCTGAAACACATCTGTGTTGAATCTGTCCTCAGTCTGAATCTAACAGATGCAGAGTAGCTGTCCTTTGTCTTCTCCTACATCTGGTTGTCTGACTTCTCCTTGAACATCCTCTATAAATGTCTCTTTTCCTCTTCCTCCTGTCTGTCACTGTCTCTGCCCCCCCCCCCCAATCTCCGTGTCGGACCTGAGCCGATCAGTGTTTCCCGTGTTCCGTGTCCATCTCCCTTACCTTCTATTTCTCCGTTCCTGTCTCTAAATGGTTCTTCTGTAGCTCCATCATATATTGAATTGTCAAGACTCTGTCTCCATAATCATCTTTTAGGCTTTTGAAACTGCGCCACGGTTCCTACACAGTCTGCATTTCCTCATTCACAGTGACTGGCGCTGGATGTGTTGCCATGGGGTACGGTGATTCCAGTGCGAAAATGTTAACACCCGGTCCGTCATTTTTTCCAAAAAAGCTGCTTAATTGTTTGTTTATGGACTAAGGAAAGTAATTTACACGATCCGCAACAGCTTCAACTACAGTATAACAGTGAAAACACGGGATTGACGAAAATCTTGTCATTGGCGGGGAAAGAGTTAAATCCGTGTGACATTCCCAGTTCAGTGCAGCAGGTACGAGGAGGAGGAATAATGTGTGTGAGTGTGAAGAGTGTGGAGATGGAACCAAATAAATGAGGGTGATCAGAGTAAGGCTGACTGACAGTACCGTTCAGACACAGACAGATACAGACGCAGCCTTCTGTCTGTAATCTGACTACATTCATCTGTTTTCCAGCTGATGGAGGATGAGTACCCAGACAGAGAATACCAGCGGGAGTACAGAGCGGTGCGGACCGCCGCCAGCGGAAGTGAAAACCAAACCCGTCACTCATTTGTCTTTTCTCTTCCTGCTGAAGCTAAACTTTTAAACCTTACAGAGAAAACTCTAACATTAGTATCACAGTAGTGTTCCCTCTGTCGTCTACAGGTTTGGTATTACTGACTTTCTTCTTCCTCTTCTTCTCATTAAACTTTCCTCTTCTTCGTGGTATTTGTCCAGTATGGTTAATTCAGAGCGGCGCCCCCTGGTGGATTAATTGCCAAACGCTCATTCCAACACATTAAATGTCAGTAGCAGCACTTTGTTCCAGTCAGACTAATGACAACGACAATAAAGCACATTTACAAAAGGAACTAACAACTGGAATGGGATTATTAAGGACTAGGATCGATACTGGCAAGTAATCAAATGTAAGTACTCTTACTCGGTCTGGAAAAAGTGGTATCAATGCATCCCTAATGTATGGTATCATACTCAGAGGTTTCACTCTGAATTTTTGATGATCTGGATCCATGTTGTTGGAATGTTATGATCAGATCCCTCACTAGCCCAGTTATGATCCTTCACATCATCATTGCACCTCTTAATAAAGAAAGAAATTAATTTTTTGGAGAAATTTTGATTTGATTCTTTGATTATGAAAATTTGATTTTTTTTGTATGAAACTAAACCAGATTGAACATATTTTTAAGCTCAAAATGCACCAGAATGCAGGAAAAAGACTTCATTTTTCCCCAAATTTCCCAGGGGAGCTACACTCGTCGCTGCAGTCCACTACACGCCCCGCTGCAGGGACCCAGACTGGACCCAGACTGGACCCAGACTGGCTGTGGCTTTGTGTGGCTACACTCATTCTACTCATGTAGCCACAGTGGCTAGATCTTTCATTTTCCTAGTGCAAGCACAGTACCAAGAAAACTGCCAATAATTACCTCCGCCAAGGAGGTTCTGTTTTTGCCAGGGTTTGTTTGTCTGTTTGTTTGTCTGTCCGTTAGTGTGCAACATAACTCAAAAAGTTATGGACAGATTTTGATGAAATTTTCAGGGTTTGTTGGAAATGGGATAAGGAAGAAATGATTCAATTTTGGTGGTGATCGGGGTTGGGGGGGGCCCACGGGGGGGGGGGGGGGGGGGGGGGGCACTGATCAGCCTTGGCGGAGGTCTGTGCTCTCCGAGTGCTTCTAGTACTACTAATACTACTACCAAGAATACTACCAAGAATACTGCTAATAATACCTACTAATAATACTGCCAAGAATACTACTAAGAATACTGCCAATTATATTACTAATAATACTACCAAGAATACTGCCAATAATTCTACTAATAATACTACCAAGAGTACTGCCAATAATACTACTAATAATTAGAGCCCGACCGATTAATCTGCTGGCCGATTAATCGGGCCAATTATAGCGTATCACCAATTAATCAACATCAGCCAGTACGTAGCCGATATATTGACTTTTTTTGCTGCACGGAGATTCTGTCGCTCGTTGCTCCTGTGTGTGTGTGTGTGTGTGTGTGTGTGCTGCCCGGACAATAAGAGGAACTTTAAAGCGAGTTAGTTTCACTTTCACTCCTGCTCGGACAATGATGCTATCAGCCCTCCCCACACACTATCACATAATCACGGAGCTGCACCCCCCCCCCCCGCTTGCGCGCTCTGACAAGGATGGACCGCTAACCCCTCCACTCCGAAAATCACGGACCCCCCCCCCCCCATGAAGTATTCACCCCACACACCCCACACTAATAATACTACCAAGAATATTACCACGAATACTGCCAATAATACCACTAAAAATACTACCAATAATACTACCAATAACACTACTAATAATACTACCAAGCATACTATCAACACTACCAAGAATACTGTCAATAATACTACCAAGAATACTGCCAATAATACTACCAAGAATACTACTAACAATACTGCCAATAATACTACCAATGATACTACCAAGAATAGTGCCAATAATATTACCAATGATACTACCAAGAATCCAACCAAGAATACTGCCAATGATAGTACTAATAATACAACCAAGGATACTACCAAGAAAATAGCCAATAATACTACCGATTACACTACCAAGAATACTGCCAATAATAGTAATAATAATAATACTACTACCAAGAATACTGTCAATAATACTACCAATAATGCTACCAAAAATACTGCCAAGAATAGTACCAATAATACTACCAATTATACTACCAGAATAGTGCCAATAATACTAAAAATAATACTACCAAGAATACTGTCAATAATACTACCAATAATGCAACCAAAATACTACCAAGAATACTGCCAAGAATACTACCAATGATACTACCAAGAATAGTGCCAAGAATACTACCAATGATACTACCAAGAATACAACCAAGAATACCGCCAATGATAGTACTAATAATACTACCAAGAATAGTGCCAATAATACTACCAATTATACTACCAAGAATACTGCCAATAATACTAAAAAATAATACTACCAAGAATACTGTCAATAATACTACCAATAATGCTACCAAAAATACTGCCAAGAATACTGCCAAGAATACTACCAATGATACTACCAAGAATAGTGCCAATAATACTACCAATGATACGACCAAGAATACAACCAAGAATACTGCCAATGATACTACTAATAATACTACCAAGAATAGTGCCAATAATACAACCAATAATACTGCCAACAATAGTAATAATAATGCTACCAAGAATACTGCCAAGAATACTACCAATTATACTACCAAGAATACTGCCAATAATACTAATAATAATAATACCAAGAATACTGTCAATAATACTACCAATAACACTACCAAAAATACTACCAAGGATACTGCCAATAATACTACCAATAATGCTACCAAGAATACTGCCAAAAATACTACCAAGAATACTACTAGTAATACTGCCAATAATACTACTGGTAATACTACCGATAATACTACCAGGAATACTACCAAGAATACAACTAAGAATACTATCATACTGTATAAATAATATTATAAATAATACTATCTACTCTACTCGCTCTACTTCTAGTGAATATTCTGCAAAGGGCTAAGCTAACGCTAGCTCTACTTCTAGTGAATATTCTCGCTAAAACACCGTGCAGACCCCAGCTCTTACCTTTCCTTCTGCGTTCAGCGGCTCATTATCAGCCAGATCTGCTCCTGAGCTGGAGCCCACCACCCCCTGGTCCCAGTCCGGGTACGGGTTCGGGAAGGCCCGCTCCTCCATCTCCGCCTCTGAAGCCGTGATGAGCTTGAGCCGCTTGGACATGTTGTCTCCCATGGCTACGGCGGCGCGGAAGGGACAAAAGCCCTCAGACACACTGAACAGCCATGAAGAAATACACAAATAAATACATAAATAAAACACTGGACAGCCATGGATAAATACAGAAATATATAAATAAAACACTGGGCAGCCATAAATAAATCAATCAATCAATCAAACACTGCACATCCATCACAGTGAGTGGAGAAAAGGTGGTGAACAAATGCAGTTTGAAGGACCACATTCAAAGGCACCAGCAGCTGGAAATCTGTGTAAATCTGTGTAAATCTGTGTAAATATTTGTATAAATATGTGTAAATGTGTATAAATATGTGTAAATCTGTGTAAATATGTATAAATATGTGTAAATCTGTGTAAATATGTATAAATATGTGTAAATATTTGTATAAATATGTGTAAATGTGTATAAATGTGTAAATCTGTGTAAATATGTATAAATCTGTGTAAATCTGTGTAAATATGTATAAATATGTGTAAATATTTGTATAAATATGTGTAAATATGTGTAAATGTGTATAAATATGTGTAAATATGTATAAATATGTGTAAATATGTGTAAATCTGTGTAAATATGTATAAATATGTGTAAATCTGTGTAAATATGTATAAATATGTGTAAATATTTGTATAAATATGTGTAAATATGTGTAAATGTGTATAAATGTGTAAATCTGTGTAAATATGTATAAATATGTGTAAATATGTATAAATCTGTGTAAATATGTGTAAATGTGTATAAATATGTGTAAATGTGTATAAATCTGTGTAAATCTGTGTAAATATGTGTAAATGTGTATAAATCTGTGTAAATATGTGTAAATGTGTATAAATATGTGTAAATATGTGTAAATGTGTATAAATATGTGTAAATATGTGTAAATGTCTATAAATATGTGTAAATATGTGTAAATATGTATAAATCTGTGTAAATATGTGTAAATGTGTATAAATATGTGTAAATCTGTGTAAATGTGTATAAATCTGTGTAAATATGTGTAAATGTGTATAAATATGTGTAAATATGTGTAAATATGTATAAATCTGTGTAAATATGTGTAAAGGTGTATAAATCTGTGTAAATATGTGTAAATGTCTACAAATATGTGTAAATCTGTGTAAATGTGTATAAATCTGTGTAAATATGTATAAATCTGTGTAAATATGTGTAAATGTGTATAAATATGTGTAAATGTCTATAAATATGTGTAAATGTGTATAAATCTGTGTAAATGTGTATAAATATGTGTAAATGTCTATAAATATGTGTAAATGTGTATAAATCTGTGTAAATATGTATAAATCTGTGTAAATGTGTGTAAATGTGTATAAATATGTGTAAATGTGTATAAATATGTGTAAATGTGTATAAATCTGTGTAAATGTGTGTAAATCTGGTTTTGTTTGTGAACTACTGAACTAAACATAGGAGTTGTGTGTTTCTGCTCATTATTGCAGAAAAGACAGCGCTTACAGTTGAATTAATTTCATGGTAAAGAAAATATTCAGGCTGTGTGGTTTTGGTCGTTCCCCGCTCCTGCTCTGCCGTTATGTCACCTACAGATATTTTATTTTTTTCAAATTAAACTGGTCAAATCTTTTGGATTGTTGGTGAAATGTTTATTAGATGAGGGAATTTAATTTCACCTAGTTAATCATCAGGACAAAACGTTTTCTCTGTTAAAACTTTTAAAGTAAATTATTGGAATAATTGGATTCAGATGGACTGGGGCCGTTGAATCTAAAGGGTTTCAGTTCCAGACTGAAGGAGGGAAGTTCAGGGTCTGAAAGGCACCTGGACTGGACTGAGACCTGCGCAGAGGACCCAGCTGGACCCACAACCAGACCAGGACCCAGACCCAGATCCAGAACCAGACCTGGACCCACAACCAGACCCAGACCTGGACCCAGACCTGGACCCAGACCCAGAACCAGACCTGGACCAGAACCAGACTCAGATTCAGAACCAGAACCAGACCCAGACTCACAACCAGACCAGGACCCAGACCCACCTCAGTAGAACTGTCCATTCAACACAAAAACAAAAGGCCTGAACTGGACCCAGACCCAGACCCAGACCCACACCCAGACCCACCTCAGTAGAACGGTCCGCTCCGCTCTGCCTCTGGGTCTCCGTGGTCCCGGCTGTGGTCCCGGCTGTGGTCCCGGCTGTGTTTGTCCGTGTGCTTCCGGCAGGTCCTCCTCCGTCTCCCGGACAACACAGCGGTCAGAACCAGAGCCAGAACCAGAACCGGAGTGAACCCATGTGTCAGATCATCTCCTCCTGGTTCCTCCGCCGTCCCCTCCCCTCCTCAGCCGGATGTCTGCAGCCTCCTCCCGCTGTACGAGCGCCGGTACTGCCGTTACTGCTGCTGATGCTCAACAAATCAGAACCCCCTCCCCCTCCATCCATGCCCCTCCCCCTCCCCTTCTTCCCCTCCCCCTCCACTTCCTCCTCTCACTGCTCCTCTGCCTCCACTTCTCGTCAAGGACGACCCCCCCCCCCCCCGTAATATAATAAAAATCGGACCAGTGTCCCTGTATCTGACCGGCCAAATTCAAAACTGTGTTAAATGTATCCAGATCCATTTCTTCTGCCCCAGTTCTGTGTATTTATTCTATTACAGAAATAGTCCATGTTTTGCTCATATTCAATCACATCTGTACAAAATTCTAATTCACACTTGATATCATTGATACTGATTTATTGGATCAATCCACTTCCTATCTGTTAGAATGGGAACATTTGTCAAAGTGGCACCAAATCCAGAATCAGATCCGGATCCAAATAATTTCAGTACCTTGTGTCGACATCATCATACAGCAGCTGTACACCAAGTGTGAAGTCAATCACAACTGGAGTTTAGGAGAAAAAGATGATTGAAAGTTTTGTAACGGACAACAGATGACGACAGACGACGACAGACGACAACAAAGGACAACGACAGACGATGACGACAGACAACGACAAACAGACGACGACAACAGATGATGACAGATGACGACAGACGACAATAGGTTACGGCCTGTCGGCCGGCAGGATAATCAGAATTTATTTATCCCACCACGGGGACATTTTACAGTTAAACAACAAACAAGAGACAGAGAAGGGCAGGTAGAAAAAAAACACCAGTGAAAATAAAAACACAAAGAAAAAAAGAAGACATCTGGTATTTATAGACATATTTATATAAAGAAAAAGTTGGATTGGATATGAAAATATTATGAACATATTTACATCGTCATGGCTACACATGTAGATGGTGTGATGGGGACGTGTGTGTGTGTGTGTGTGTGGGGGGCACTGGGGAACTGTTCTGTAGTCTGATGGCTGTGAGACGAAGGACCTGTGGAACACTGTGGGGTGGGAGGGGCCACCACCGTCACTCCCATCACCATCACTCCAACACTCGTCCTTTGCACACCGGTACCCAGTAGTACCCAGTAGTACCCAGAAGTACCCAGTGATACCTGGTAGTACCCAGACGTACCAGTAGCACCTGGTAGTACCCAGTAGCACATGGTAGTACCCAGAAGTACCCAGTAGCACCTGGTAGTACCCAGTAGGCAAGGGTAATTTATTTCTACAGCACCATTCATTCACAAGGCAATCCAAAGTGCTTTACAAAGGTAGTAGTACCCCATAGTACTCTACAGTGCCCTGTAGTACCCTGTAGTACCCCATAGTACTCTGCAGTGCCCTGTAGTACCCTGTAGTACCCCATAGTACTCTGCAGTGCCCTGTAGTACCCTGTAGTACCCCATAGTACTCTGTAGTACCCTGTAGTACTCTGCAGTACCCTGTAGTACCCTGCAGTACCCTGTAGTACTCTGCAGTACCCTGTAGTACCCTGCAGTACCCTGTAGTACTCTGCAGTACCCTGTAGTACCCTGCAGTACCCTGTAGTACTCTGCAGTACCCTGTAGTACCCTGCAGTACCCTGTAGTACCCTGTAGTACTCTGCAGTACCCTGTAGTACCCTGCAGTACCCCTGTGGATGTGGTTCCTGGCTCTGCCTCAGTGACAGATGGTGTTGGTGTGTCTGTGCCTGGAGTAGGAAACACCCCCCCCCAACACACACACACACACACACACACTTCACTTCAACTTTCCTTTTCCATCCCTTCATCCTCTGCTTCCTTTTCTGATCTTCCGTCCAGTCCTTCTGTCTTCAGTTCCACAGCAGACATTTAATGTGGGTTTGAACCCACATGTGGATCCACTGTGATCCATTCCTCTTTTCTTTTCTTTTCTTTTCTTTTCTTTTCTTTTCTGACTGTTAAACTGAATGGTCTCCACTTGTTGTCATGTTTCCATCTTGTTTAAAAACCTCATATGTGACCTTATGTTGGAGAAGGAGGGTGGGAACATTTGACTCAGACAACAGGAAGGGTCAGGGTTAGGAACAGGGTTAGGAACAGGGTTAGGAACAGGGTTAGAGTTAGGAACAGGGTTAGGGTTAGGAACAGGGTTAGGAACAGGGTCAGGAACAGGGTTAGAGTTAGGAACAGGGTTAGAGTTAGGAACAGGGTTAGGGTTAGGAACAGGGTTAGGAACAGGGTCAGGGTTAGGAACAGGGTTAGGGTTAGGAACAGGGTTAGGAACAGGGTCAGGAACAGGGTTAGAGTTAGAGTTAGGAACAGGGTTAGGGTTAGGAACAGGGTTAGGAACAGGGTCAGGAACAGGGTTAGAGTTAGGAACAGGGTTAGGGTTAGGAACAGGGTTAGGAACAGGGTCAGGGTTAGGGTTAGGAACAGGGTTAGGAACAGGGTCAGGGTTAGGAACAGGGTTAGGAACAGGGTCAGGGTTAGGAACAGGGTTAGGAACAGGGTCAGGGTTAGGAACAGGTTAGGAACAGGGTTAGGGTTAGGAACAGGGTTAGGAACAGGGTTAGGGTTAGGAACAGGGTCAGGGGTTAGGAACAGGGTTAGGAACAGGGTTAGGGTTAGGAACAGGGTCAGGGTTAGGAACAGGGTCAGGGTTAGGAACAGGGTTAGGGTTAGGAACAGGGTTAGGAACAGGGTTAGGGTTAGGAACAGGGTTAGGAGCAGGGTCAGGGTTAGGAACAGGGTTAGGGTTAGGAACAGGGTTAGGGTTAGGAACAGGGTTAGAGTTAGGAACAGGGTTAGGAACAGGGTTAGGAACAGGGTCAGGATTAGGAACAGGGTTAGGAACAGGGTCAGGGTTAGGGTTAGGAACAGGGTTAGGAACAGGGTTAGGAAGAGGGTCAGGGTTAGGAACAGGGTTAGGGTTAGGAACAGGGTTAGGGTTAGGAACAGGGTTAGGAACAGGGTCAGGGTTAGGAACAGGGTTAGGAACAGGGTTAGGAACAGGGTTAGGAACAGGGTCAGGGTTAGGAACAGGGTTAGGGTTAGGAAAAGGGTTAGGGTTAGGAACAGGGTTAGAGTTAGGAACAGGGTTAGGAACAGGGTCAGGAACAGGGTTAGGAACAGGGTCAGGGTTAGGAACAGGGTTAGGAACAGGGTCAGGGTTAGGGTTAGGAACAGGGTTAGGAACAGGGTTAGGAAGAGGGTCAGGGTTAGGAACAGGGTTAGGGTTAGGAACAGGGTTAGGAACAGGGTTAGGGTTAGGAACAGGGTTAGGAACAGGGTTAGGGTTAGGAACAGGGTCAGGGTTAGGAACAGGGTTAGGGTTAGGAACAGGGTTAGGAACAGGGTTAGGGTTAGGAACAGGGTCAGGGTTAGGAACAGGGTTAGGAACAGGGTTAGGGTTAGGAACAGGGTTAGGAACAGGGTTAGGGTTAGGAACAGGGTCAGGGTTAGGAACAGGGTTAGGAACAGGGTCAGGGTTAGGAACAGGGTTAGGAACAGGGTCAGGGTTAGGAACAGGGTTAGGGTGAGGAACAGGGTTAGGAACAGGGTCAGGGTTAGGAACAGGGTTAGGAACAGGGTTAGGGTTAGGAACAGGGTTAGGAACAGGGTTAGGGTTAGGAACAGGGTTAGGAACAGGGTTAGGAACAGGGTCAGGAACAGGGTTAGGAACAGGGTTAGGGTTAGGAACAGGGTCAGGGTTAGGAACAGGGTTAGGAACAGGGTTAGGGTTAGGAACAGGGTTAGGAACAGGGTTAGGGTTAGGAACAGGGTCAGGGTTAGGAACAGGGTTAGGGTTAGGAACAGGGTTAGGAACAGGGTTAGGGTTAGGAACAGGGTTAGGAACAGGGTTAGGAACAGGGTCAGGGTTAGGAACAGGGTTAGGAACAGGGTCAGGGTTAGGAACAGGGTTAGGGTTAGGAACAGGGTTAGGAACAGGGTCAGGGTTAGGAACAGGGTTAGGAACAGGGTTGGGGTTAGGAACAGGGTTAGGAACAGGGTTAGGAACAGGGTCAGGGTTAGGAACAGGGTTAGGGTTAGGAACAGGGTTAGGAACAGGGTTAGAGTTAGGAACAGGGTTAGGAACAGGGTTAGGAACAGGGTCAGGAACAGGGTTAGGAACAGGGTTAGGAACAGGGTCAGGGTTAGGAACAGGGTCAGGGTTAGGGTTAGGAACAGGGTTAGGAAGAGGGTCAGGGTTAGGAACAGGGTTAGGGTTAGGAACAGGGTTAGGAACAGGGTCAGGGTTAGGGTTAGGAACAGGGTTAGGAACAGGGTCAGGGTTAGGAACAGGGTTAGGAACAGGGTTAGGAACAGGGTCAGGGTTAGGGTTAGGAACAGGGTCAGGGTTAGGAACAGGGTTAGGAACAGGGTTAGGAACAGGGTTAGGGTTAGGAACAGGGTTAGGAACAGGGTCAGGGTTAGGAACAGGGTTAGGAACAGGGTTAGGAACAGGGTCAGGGTTAGGAACAGGGTTAGGAACAGGGTTAGGGTTAGGAACAGGGTTAGGAACAGGGTTAGAGTTAGGAACAGGGTTAGGAACAGGGTTAGGAACAGGGTTAGGAACAGGGTCAGGGTTAGGGTTAGGAACAGGGTTAGGAACAGGGTCAGGGTTAGGAACAGGGTTAGGGTTAGGAACAGGGTTAGGGTTAGGAACAGGGTTAGGGTTAGGAACAGGGTTAGGAACAGGGTCAGGGTTAGGAACAGGGTTAGGGTTAGGAACAGGGTTAGGGTTAGGAACAGGGTCAGGGTTAGGAACAGGGTTAGGAACAGGGTCAGGGTTAGGAACAGGGTTAGGAACAGGGTCAGGGTTAGGGTTAGGAACAGGGTCAGGGTTAGCAACAGGGTTAGGAACAGGGTCAGGGTTAGGGTTAGGAACAGGGTTAGGAACAGGGTTAAGAACAGGGTCAGGGTTAGGAACAGGGTCAGGGTTAGGAACAGGGTTAGGAACAGGGTTAGGGTTGGTAAAAGCCCTAACCCTGTTCTTAACCTAGACCCTCAGGCTCTCCTCCTCTCTCCTCTTCATCCTTCCCATCAGTCTGTTCCAGCCTCATCCACAGAACAGCAGCACCCCCTGGTGGACCTGGTCTGGAACTGACATGAACTGGTCCTGATGACAGGGGGTTCAAAGTCTGAGCAGAGGTAAGTAAGTAAATAAACAAACAAACAGTGAGTTCAAGCATGTGCTTCATAAATGTGATTTCATCCACTGAAATTCTAGTCTGGGTTTTAATATTAGATCAGTTTTTACAGCTGATGAAGGAACAGTTTGAGTTCCAGTCTGTGGTGAGCTTTCATCAGACAGTATTTAGACAAAATGTTGAAAATAAATATCAATGGCATGACTGAATGACTTATTTACATTTATTATTATTATTATCTTTTGTGCCGTTCTGGTTATCGTGGATAATAACACTTTTTTCAGATCAATGACTGACGTTGTCTGATCAGCTTTAATGACACTGGACAGAGAAAACTGGACAGAGAAAACTGGACAGACCAGACAAATGTCACAGATATCACAGACCCTAACCCTGTTGGAATAATAATAATGGATTAGATTTATATTGCGTTTTTCTGTGAACGCATACTCAAAGCGCACAGTGGATCCACTCTTCATTCGCTCTCACATTCTCCCTCTGGTGGTGGTAAACTACATTTGTAGCCACAGCTGCCCTGGGGGGGGGGCAGACTGACGGAGGCCCTCCCACCACCACCACCGAACATTCATACACATTCATACACCAGTGTGGGTAGCAGCACCGGAGGCAAAGAGGGTGAAGTGTCTTGCCCAAGGACACAACAGCACATGACTTGGACAGAGCAGGATTTGAACCACCAACCCTTTGGATATTGGACGACCCACTCTACCATCTGAGCCATGGCCATCCCTCCTCCTCCTAACCCTAAAAAGCTGACAGGTGTTTCGCAGCCGTGGTACCGTGTCTCTAGAGCACCTCTTCCTCTGTATCTAGAACCCCTCTTCCTCTGTCTCTAGAACCCCTCTTCCTCTGTATCTAGAACGCCTCTTCCTCTGTATCTAGAACCCCTCTTCAGGTTGATTGAATTGAAATTATTTATTTCTTGTATTTGAATCCTATTCTGACTGAAGTACATGTACTTACCCTGACCCTGTGGACAGAGCTGCACACACAGGAAATGGACGGAGCTACCACGGAACGATGAGGGAACGTATGGGTGGAGTTACCAGGGGACGATGGAGTGAACATATGGGCAAAGCTACCACGGGACAATGAGGGAACATATGGGCGGAGTTACCACGGGATGATGGAGGGAACATATGGGCGGAGTTTTACCACGGGACGATGGAGGGAACGTATGGGCGGAGTTACCGGGAGCGATGGAGGGAATGTATGGGTGGAGTTACCACAGGACAATGGAGTGAACGTATGGGAGGAGTTACCAGGGGACGATGGACGGAACATATGGGCGGAGTTACCAGGGGACGATGGAGGGAACGTATGGGTGGAGTTACCACATATGGGCGGAGTTACCAGGGGACGATGGAGGGAACGTATGTATGGGCAGAGTTACTGGGGGCCACAGCTGGCTTTGTGTCCAACTCACTGATGATCCGTCATACAGAACTGGTTCCACCTGTTCAGGTTCCAGCTGTTCCAGTTCCACCTGTTCCGGTCCGGTCTGGTTGGAACCTGCTGCAGAACCTTTTGTGTTTTTCAGACTCAATGACTTCAGACTCACACTGGTTTAGTGAAACTGATCCTTTATTCACACCATCTTCTACAGCATCTATGTTAGAAGGTCACATGACTGTGGCTCCTCCTCCATATTTGGAGGCCACACCCATACGGCTCCTCCCCTAGTTCCTATGCAGATCTCATTCGTCTGTACACACTAGATAAAAAAGTCCAGAGTAGAATATGTTTAAAATCCAACATGGTGGAGGTCGGCGGTGGTCGTCCAGGGGGCGTGGCTTCTCCAGTCCCTCCCCTCACACCAGCCTCCACCACCTATAGTTTGACTCTTTTCTTGTTTTCATTCAACAAAGGAACATATTGAACAAGGCATTTGTAGCAGAGCTTTGTAAAGCGCTTGGACTGTACAGCCACGACACCGACACGATACGACCAGAAACGGACAGAAGAGGACCAGGAAAAGAACCAAAACAGACAGAAGTATCTTCAACTGTGAAAAGCATTTGATAGAAACAGAGCAGAGTTGGAGTAAACAAACCCAGGATTATTTACAGTGAGGTAAAACCCATTGGTCTTCAAAGGAGGTATTTGCATTTGGATGAAGTGACCGTTTGAATCTGTTCCTGATGCGGTTTCCAGATCTGCTTCAGCTGTTGGAGTCGGTCCATGAACAGCTGACGCAGGCGTGGACACGCACACACAATCACATGCAGACCGGTCACAGTCCGGTCAAACTCAGGCACCAAATCAAACATGATAAAGCTTCGTGCTACCGTCAGCGCCACAATGGCCTCACTGCAGCGCCGGGGCCCGGACCGAGCCTTTCAGAGACAAACCCACACCCGTTAGCGTTGGACGCCACCGGTACCGATGGAGCCGGACCCAGCCTCCGTCCTAATCACAGTGAGCGGATGGAGCATAGATGGATCCAGTGGGACCGAGTGGGCGGGACGCCACCCACCCCCAGTTTGCATAAGAGATAGAAACGGACCCGTGATGAGGTGGTTTGCGTGCAGACTTTGCTGCTGTGACCTTTGGGCTAAAGTTAGCGCGGGTGGCGCCGGGCCCGGGCTCCACCCGGACCGGTCCGGGTCGGGTACATTCACAGCTGTGGGAATGGGTCGGCGCTGCTGGCATCGTCGGTGTTAGCGCCGTGTCAGAGGTCGTCCATTGTCAGATACAGATGGAAACACGGGTGTCAGTTTAAATCCCCAAAAGGCCCGGTCTCAGGTCCGGAATCGTGACCTGAACCCGGTCGACTCAATCCTCCTTTAGAAGAGACAGAACCGTCGACCGTGTTCAGGAGGAGGTTGGACATGGTTCAGAACCCAAAGACCAAGTTCTACGACTAGATCTGCTACGGCCCACATTAAAGGCAAAGGTCTGTTCAGAAGCAGCGTTTGGACCGTGCATCATGTGACCGGGTCCAGGACATGAACGTCTCAAATGGACTCAATCAGAACCAGCCTTTGAGCTGTTTTCAAACTCAGCTGAACTGAACCGGCTTACTGGGCTGGCCTGGTTCTGCAGACGCTGAGGTCGGACCCAGAACTGAGCCTGAACCAGAGTCCAGATCAGAACATCAGGTTCTGGTCGAAGCAGAAACTGGATCCAGACCTTCTATACGGGGGTTCCTTACTCTGCCAACGAAAAGGGCCAAAAAAGCCAGAATCTTTGGACCGGACCCAGTCCATGATGCATAATGTAAGTTTCCAAACGTGGGGGGTAAAGGTGAACCATATAGATGTTGGGGGGGGGGGGGGGGGGGGGGGCCCTGCTGCAGTGAAGTGTGGCCCTTGTAGCTCAGAGATAGAGTTTAATTAGAGAACAGGGAATGACAAGAGAGAAAGGCAAGAGAATCTAGGACCAGGTCTACAAAGACCCCAAACGTGTCCTCAAGGGTTGGAAAAGAAAAGTCCAAGGCTGCTGGTGACTTTAAGACAGAATGAGGGTAGTCCTGTCCAGGTGGAGCCCAGGTGTGGTGGACTTGAGTTTCTGTTGTTGTTAATGTCCCAGAGAATGACAGCACTAATGGAAAACAGTACCACCGATGGCCATGGGGGGGGGGGCGGCAGCGCTAATGGAAAACACACATTAGTAGTGTCAGTACCACCAATGGCCACTGGGTGTGTGTGTGTGTGGGGGGGGCACATAAAGCAGTGCTTTGACATGTTTTCCCATACGGCCCTCCACAGTGAACCCCCCACCCCACCCCCACTGACATGGCTTAGAGAAATGAATCGTTGGCCCCAGGTGGTCCCCAGTGGCCCTAGTCAGCCTTGTTGGCCTCCATTGGCCCTGGTCAGCCCCCATTGCACTCAGTGGCCCGGTTGGCCTTGTTGGCCTCCATTGGCCCTGGTCGGCCCTACAACTCCAACCCATTTTGAGTCCACATTGACCCTTGACCCCAGCAGACTCTGTGCCCCTTTCATATTGAATAGCAGCGTTTCCACTCGAGCGTCTGTAAAATCTGAATTTATCTTAAACTTCAAACATATATACAGGTTTCTTCAGTCACTTCTGAACCGTCCACACATTTAAGAACCACATGGACCTGGAACAGTGGAACCAAACCAGTCCAAACTTCAGTCTGGTTTTGTCTCAAAAGGAGAACATTCAACTATTGACCTATAGCAACTGATGATGTAATGGGAGGCGGGATGGACGCTGGGTCAAAGGTCAGATATTTGACAGGACCTGTGGTATTTGTATCCAGCTGTTTTTCCACTAAGTCCTGCCGCTACACATGACTTATATTAGTTTGGACTGTATTCTCTTTTATTTTTTTTTATACTGTTTTTATTATTGATAATTATTATTGACTTTTATGCTTTGATTTTTGTGGAAAGCACTTTGGTCACTTTCAGTTTTGGAAAGGACTCGATAAATAAATACCAATTAACTGATTGAATGATTATTCAATAAAGACCAAGGACACCGACGCCCTCTAGTGGCTTAAGACGGCCCACTGCAGCCCCAGGGGGTGGGGCCAGAGGCTTTGGGGGACCGCCCCTTCTAGACCCAGGCCCTTGTGGTCATTGCTGGTACTACACTTGGTGATCCTTCCAAACTGGTTTCACTTGGATGTTCATTCAGTTTTCTTTCCACTTGGATTCCACTTCCTGTCTGTTCACTCTCTGATCATCTTCAATAAGAAATAAAACATATATTAGTAAAAAGCAAAACCAGGTAATTTCATTTGGTTCTGCGTTCTAAAAATATGTCAGATTTATTGTATTTAGCTTCGTCAACTGGCCAATCAAACCTGGATCTTTTCCTGTGGTGTAAAAACCACCTGATCCTGACTACTGTCCCAGACAGAGTGACCTCTGACCTGGAACGAACCCTGGGAGGCGGTCCAATGTTTCAGAACAAGTGTGGAAGTGGAGTCACAACCACAGGGTCAAAGGTCACAGCAGTGGAAGTGGACTCAACCACAGGACCACTACACACAGCTGTAGTTTCTGAGATTCCGCCCATGCTTCTGCTTTTTGGGACTTCTGCCCCATTGCCTCAAGTTCGTCCCCGTTTTATTACATCATCAGTTGCTATGAAGGTTTGAACGACTCCACGACACTAATGCCGCATTTCCACTACGTGGTATAGGCTCAACTCGACTTGACTCGACTCGGCCTTGTTGCATTTCCATTACGAAAAAGGACCTGGAATCTGGTAGCTGGTACTAGTTTTTTGGTCTCACCTCCGCTGAGGTTCCAGGACTGGGGACCAGATACTAAAAGGTGACACTGTGTAAACACTGCAGACCTCTGATTGGTCAGAGTGGTGTGTGTGCCCCGTCCTTTTCCAGTAAATCTGTCAGTAGGTGAATCCACATGATGACAGTCTGTAAAACTACACCATGGTTTGTCCAGGAGGTTCAGACGCAAACATTCAGCAGGAGTTTGACCAGACAACAGGCAACCAGTGAGTTTATCAGCAACTGTGAGCAGAGCACACAGAAGGAACGCACCGCATCGCTATGACGACCAGGGACTGGAAAGTGGGGAGTATCTGGAATGAAAACGGTCTGGAATAGGACCTGGTACCAGAGTGGAGTGGAGTCGAGGCGGTTCCACGCGGCATAACTGGACTGGAACCGGAGGAGCGTACCTCCTGCATTTCCACATGTTTGAAAGCGGACAGACTTGGTTCCACGTCCACTGAAGAATTGGACCAGTGATCCTCAACCTCCAAAGGTCGAAGAACCCACGGCTTCAGTGTCCACTTCAACATAACGACCACCGAACTGACGACCAAAGGAACACGGGTTGGAGTTTGGCACAGAACCATCAGATTTAGACCATCTGAGGAGAGTTAGCTCCAACTACGTAGCAGCACATCAATACAGAATGCATTCAAAAAGAGAAACCAGACACATGGACAGGCGAACACATGGACAGAGACAGATAGACACACGGACAGATGGACACATGGACAGATGGACAAACCAAGGCCAAATTGCCACCCAGGTAAACCTGCTTCAGAAGTGCACTTATTGCTCAACAATCAAGATGCGCTGTGGGATTTCTACTGTAAAGAAGTGTCTGGCAGAACCAGGTCTGGTGAAGAACCAGGTCTGGACTCTTCGTGGACTTGTGTTGTCGTCACTTTGACCTGCGTTTGAAAAGGTAAGTGCTGATGGGTGGACACAAGACTGGACACCAGACCATCTGCTGGACACCAGACTAGACACCAGACCATCTGCTGGACACCAGACCATCTGCTGGGTTTAGATGCATGGCAGTTTGGACAGGACTGGACACTGGACTGAAACAAAGGCTTAAATCATGTGCTACATATATTTTTTTGTCCTTTCGATATAATAATGACATGACCTTTATCATAGTAATCAGATATATATATAGATATTCATCTTCTTTTCTTAAAAAAACAAACAAACAAACCCAGAGCACATCCTGACTCTTATTGGTTGGTCCCTTAAGGCTAGCAAAGCTGAAATGACAAAACTGTCCTTTTTACAGTTTTTTCTTTTTTTTTCATCTTTTCATTTCATAAATGTACATTCTAATAGAAAAAGTTTAACACAAAAAAAGAAAAACAAAACAGAACAACAGAAGGAAAAGAACTGAGGCCCTGGAAAACCTATGGCTTGGTAAATCTTCGTTTGCTATATTTAGATGAAGGACCTCACTGGGTTTTCCGCTGATTATCCCCATGGTTGATTGGCTGCTGCCGGCGGCGGCGGCGCTAACACTTCAGACAGAACACAAATCAGACAGAGTTGACATTTAGAGGGAACATCAGTAATGCTTACAAGTCTGTGGAGTCTGTTTTTGCCGCCGGGCGTTTCCATGGCGACGGCTTTTCCAACAAAAGTTCAATTAAGAGGAGGCGGAGCCAAACTCAGTCCACAAGGAGGAGGAGCTGTACAATGAGCAGTCGCTGAGGTGGGTGGGGTTTGGGGGGGTTTGATGAAATGGCACCAGAGAGTGTCGACCGGGGGGGGGGTCGAGGGGGCGTGTCCTTCTGGCGTTCCCTCCCTACGTCTCAGATGTGCATAGTACGAGCTGCTGGCGCTCCGCAGGGATCCGACACGCCCACGCCGAACGCACCCCCCCCCCACTCCCCGGCGACATGAGGGGACTTGGGTTAAAGCACTGGCACTTTCCGGTAACGGCTGGTTGGAAGGCATGGTGGCAGCTGATTGGTGTGGGTGTGGCTGTGGGCGGAGCTGTCGTCCGTCTCCTGTATATTGCATATGTTGCAGCATGAATGAGGTCACAAGTCCAAAAAAACCCCAGAAAAAATAAACACTGAGTGAATAAATTAAAGTGAGCTGACACCGTCCTGAGGCCCACGGGATCCAACAGAACCACCGGAACTGGATCCAAGAGGACAACCAGAACCGGATCCAAGAGGACAACTGGAACCAGATCCAAGAGAACGACCGGAACCGGTGCAAAATGGACACAGATGACGGGGCCAGAACCCAGGACCCATTCACCCGGACCCAGGTCCGGAACCCAGGACTCATTCACCCAGGTCCGGAACCCAGGACTCATCCACCCTATCCTGGGTCCAGAACCAAGGCCTGGTCCACCTTCTATGGGTTCTACAGTCGGGCTGCAGATAGTGTTGATCCAGTAATCACACATGTAGTCCATGGGCTAGGAAGGGTCATCATGCAACCCCCCCCCCCCCCCCCCCCCCCCCCCCCCCTCTTGATTTCTTTGATATATTATTATACCCATGGGCTTACTCTATCAGAAAAATTATGGTAACATGAGATTAACTGGTTCATACTATCCATATTTGACCTTAGAAATATTGTTACATCACTTAATTATAGATTGGTAAACTAGGAGTAGGGGGAATAAAATGGATTATATTGTACAGTTTTTATACTGAACCTCTAGACCGGTTCTATATCATTTTAAAGCTCTTGAACAACTCTATACAATAACACCAATCAAAATGGGAATATTATCATTGATAAACAGATTTAGGTCAATAAGTAATGTGTACTCCAGGGAAAGTAAAATTATCACCTTTATCATTTCAGAATACTGTTTCCGCAATGAGAGTCCCTTAGACTCAAATTGTGGAAACATTGGATCATGTGATTATTCAACAATGGAACTGAGCCCTGCAGCCCGACCACAGTACCCAGACCATGGTACCCAGACCACGGTACCCAGGCCATGGTACCCTGGCCACGGCACCCAGACCCTCTGAATGAAATGAGGGCGTACCCAGAACTGTGAACACTAGGACTGGGAAGATGATCGGTTCAGAGGCTGAGGGTGAATCAACTGTTTGAGTATCGACATGCATCAGTTATTTAATGTTTGTATCAACACAATTCCATCCATTCAACTGAATATATTTGCACTTCTGTTCAAAAGTGTTACTATTCCTTTAGACAAAATTTTCCTACGTTAACGTGCTCCATGGATTGGCGAATGTATACACTGCACATGACAGTATAAGCTCCGCCCATCAATCCTATACTGACTCAGTGAGGGTTGGGACGCACCCCTTTTCCATTGGACTCTTCTTCATGATATGTAAATATCTGGGATTTATATCTGAATTTGAACTAAATATGGAGCAGATATACGTACAAAAATGAAAGTAAAGACTCTAATGTGTTGATAAAATCTAACTAATACTTTACTTATGAGGGTAACGTTGGGACCCCCATGTCTTCATCATTTCACAGATGGAACGCTTTAAAAGCCTCTGAACCTTCAGTCTGCACTGGTTTGGACCAGAACCAGGTTCATTCACCTGCATCTGAGGCATTAGAAGAATCCATTAACAGAAGGTCCACATATTAACTATAAACCAACAGAAGAGGGTCCACACATTAACTCTAAATCAACAGAAGATCCACACATTAACTATAAACAAAAAGAAGGTCCACACATCAACTATAAGCCAACAGAAAAAGGTCCACACATCAACTATAAACCAACAGAGGGTCCACACATTAACTATAAACCAACAGAAGGTCCACACATCAACTATAAACCAATAGAAGAAGGTCCACACATTAACTATAAACCAACAGAAGACGGTCCACACATTATGTATAAACCAACAGAGGGTCCACACATTAACTATAAACCAACAGAAGAGGGTCCACACATTAACTCTAAATCAACAGAAGGTCCACACATTAACTATAAACAAAAAGAAGGTCCACACATCAACTATAAGCCAACAGAAAAAGGTCCACACATCAACTAAAAAACCAACAGAGGGTCAACACATTAACTATAAACCAACAGAAGGTCCACACATTAACTATAAACAAAAAGAAGGTCCACACATCAACTATAAGCCAACAGAAAAAGGTCCACACATCAACTATAAACCAACAGAGGGTCCACACATTAACTATAAACCAACAGAAGACGGTCCACACATTAACTATAAACCAACAAAAGGACCACACATTAACTATAAACCAACAGAAGAAGGTCCACACATTATGTATAAACCAACAGAGGGTCCACACATTAACTATAAACCAACAGAAGGTCCACACATTAATTATAAACCAACTGAATTTACAACCTCTTTAAAAGCATGTCTTTAGTTTCATATCTTTCCTTGTGTGTCTTTAGTTTTAATCTCTTTCGTTTATCTCTAATTTCATGTCTAGTGTTGTGTCTTTAATTTTGTATCTTTTGTTTTAATCTCGTTTGTTTATCTGTTTAATTTTGTGTCTTTAGTTTTAATCTCTTTCATTTTTCTGCTCCATATCTGGGTGTCGGTCTACAAATCTGCATCCCCCATATTTACATTTATATTTATATTTATATGGTACAGATAACACAGATTGAAAGGGGCGTGTCCTAACTGTGTCACCTGACTGTATGTGAGACTCGTGTTCTGAAATACGATACCATATGGTATTATGTGGTGCCATGCCACAGCTGTATCTTTAATGTGTGGTTAGAGCAGCTGGATCCACGTGTTTGGTATGAACCTGGTATCTCAGATTCCCAGCCCTCGTGCACAGATCAAAAGGGGATGGCTCAGCTCTGACCACGCCCACGTCATTTCCCAGCAGCCCTGTGTGGGGCTGGTCATGTGACCCAGGACAGGGTGGGTGGGATTAGGTGAAGTCATGGTGAACACCTGGGTCCTCCTTAGGTTCATGGTGAACACCTGAGTCCTCCTTAGGTTCATGGTGAACGCATGGGTCCTCCTTAGGTTCACGGTGAACACCTGAGTCCTCCTTAGGTTCATGGTGAACGCATGGGTCCTCCTTAGGTTCACGGTGAACGCCTGAGTCCTCCTTAGGTAGAGTTAAAGTAAAACAGCCAGCCCCCTCCCCCAGGGGAAGGGTCTCCCCTTAAACTACATGGATGAATAACATTGATACTGAATATAATGTTTTAATGCTAATGATATGGTTTCCAGTCAGAGTGTGTGTGTGTGTGTGTTTTGTAGTTCTGTTGTGGTGCTCTACATCTTGATTCCCTCCTGTTGGCTCAGCTGGGACAGGGTTTTCTTGATCCTCAGGGCTGTGAGCCGGGCAGCCCCGTTGGCGTACCAGCACTCCCTCATGATCTTTGCCATCACCCGTAAGGCCTGCGCACACGCACACACACACACACACACACACACACAAAGGGAACACAGTTGATAATTGCAGGTGTGTCAATGCTTCTGTAACACTGACCTCGGTTAACGTCTACAGTTATAGTTGGTTAGTTCTATCCATCCATTCTCTTTCTCTTATCTGGGGTCGGGTCGCGGGAGTAACAGTCTAAGCAGGGATGCCCAGACTTCCCTCTCCTCAGACTCCTCCTTCAGCTCTTCCAGGGGGACCCTGAGGTGTTCCCAGGCCAGCCGAGAGACATATTCTCTCCAACGTGTCCTAGGGCTTCCTTCAGGTCTCCTCATGGTGGGACATGCCCGGAACACCTCCCCAAGGAGGCATCCAGGAGGATCTGAAACAGATGTCTGATCCACCTCAGCTGGTTCCTCTAGATGTGGAGGAGCAGTGGCTCTACTCGAGAGGAAACTCATATAGACCACTTGTATCTGGGATCTTGTCCTTTCGGTCCTGAGCCAAAACTCATGACCATAGGTGAGGGTAGGAATGTAGACTGACTGGTAAATCCAGAGCTTCGCCTTTTGACTCAGCTCCTTCACCAGGACCGACCGATACAGTGAGTGCATCACTGCAGACGCTGCATCAATCCGTCTGTCAATCTGATGCTCCATCCTTCCCTCACTCATGAACAATACCCCAGATACTTGAACTCCTCCACTTGAGGCAAGGGCTCCCCACCGACCCAGAGAGGGCAAACCACCTTTTCCTGTTGAGGACCATGGCCTCAGATTTGGAGGTGCTGATCCTCATCCCACTGCTTCACACTTGGCTGCAAACCGCCCCAGGGCACGCTGAAGGCCCAGGTTCGATGAGGCCAACAGGACAACGTCATCTGCAGAAAGCAGAGATGAAATCCTGTGGTCCCCAGACCGGACCCCCTCCGGCCCCTGGCTGCGCCTAGAAATTCTGTCCATAAAAATAATGAACAGAACCGGTGACAAAGGGCAGCCCTGCTGGAGTCCCACATGCACCTGGAACAGGTCTGACTTATTGCCGGCAATGAGAACCAGGCTCCTGCTTCAGTCATACAAGGACCGGACTGCCTTTAGCAGAGGGCCCCAGACCCCATACTCCCGAAGCACCCCCCACAGGATACCACGAGGGACACGGTTGAATGCCTTCTCCAAATCCACAAAACACATGTGGACCAGTTGGGCGAACTCCCGTGAACTCTCAAGCACCCAATGGAGAGTGTAGAGCTGGTCCAGTGTTCCGCAACTGGGACGAAACCCACATTGTTCCTCCTGGATCCGAGGTTTGACTATCAGCCGGATCCTCCTCTCCAGTACCTGGAATAGACTTTCCCCGGGAGGCGGAGGAGTGGGATTCCTCTGTGGTTGGAGCACATCCTCTGGTCCCCCTTCTTAAAAAGGGGGACCACCACCCCAGTCTGCCAATCCAGAGGTACTGTCCCCGACTGCCACGTGATGTCACAGAGACGAGTCAGCCAAGACAGTCCTGCACATCCAGAGACTTAAGGTACTCAGGGTGAATCTCATCCACCCCTGGTGCCCTGTCCAACCACCTGGGTGACTTCAGCTTGGATGACGGACAAGTCCACCTCTGAGACCTCAGCCTCTGCTTCCTTCACGGAAGACGTGACAGTGGGATTGAGGAGATCCTCCAAGTATTCTTTCCACCATCCAACCACATCCCCAGTCGAGGTCAGAAGCTTCCCACTCCCACTGTAAACAGTGTTGGTGGTGCACTGCTTTCCCCTCCTGAGGCACTGGACGGTTTGCCAGAATTTCCTCGAGGCTGACCGATAGTCCTCCTCCATGGCCTTCCCAAACTCCACCCAGACCCGAGATTTGCCTCCACAACTGCTCGGGCTGTGGCACGCCTGGCCTGCCGGTACCCATCAGCTGCCTCGGGAGTCCCACGAGCCAACAAGGCTCGATAAGACTCCTTCTTCAGCTTGACGGCATCCCTTACTTCCGGGGTCCACCACTGGGTTTGGGGATCGCCGCCGCAACAGGCACCGGAGACCTTGCAACCACAGCTCCGGGCAGTCACTTCGACAATGGAGGTGGAGAACATGGTCCACTCAGATTCAATGTTCCCAGCCTCCCCCGGGATCTGGGAGAAGCTCTCCCGGAGGTGGGAGTTGAAGACCGCACTGACATTGGGCTCCGCCAGACGTTCCCAACAGACCCTCACAACACATTTGGGCCTGCCCAGTCTGTCCGGTTTCCTCCTTCGCCAGCGGATCCAACTCACCACAAGGTGGTGATCAGTTGACAGCTCTGCCCCTCTCTTCACCCGAGTGTCCAAAACACGCGGCTGGGGGTCTGATGACATGACAACGAAGCTGATCATCGACCTTCGGCCTAGGGTGTCCTGATGCTATGTGCACTTATGGACATCCCTGTGTTCAAACATGGTGTTAATTATGGACAAACTGTGACTAGCACAGAAGTCCAATAACAAAATACCACTCAGGTTCAGATCAGGGAGGCTGTTTCTCCTGATCACCCCACTCCAGGTCTCACTGTCGTTGCCCACATGAGCGGTGAAGTCACCCAAGAGAACAATGGAGTCCCCAGTCAGAGCACCATCCAGAATCCCTCCCAGGGACTCCAAGAAGGCCGGGTACTCTGCACTGCAGTTCGGCCCATAGGCCAAGACAGCAGTGAGGCACCTGTCCCTGACCCGAAGGCGTAGGGACGCCACCCTCTCGTTCACTGGGGAAAACTCCAACACATGATGCCTGAGCTGAGGGGCTATGAGCAAGCCCACACCAGCCCGCCACCTCTCACCGCGGGCAATGCCAGAGAAGTGGAGAGTCCAGCCCCACTCGAGGGGTTGGGTTCCAGAGCCCAAGCTGTGTGTGGAGGTGAGCTCGACGATATCTAGACAGTATCTCTCAACCTCCCTCACAAGTTCCGGCTCCCTCCCCCCCAGTGAAGTGACATCCCATGTCCCAAGAGCTAGACTCTATGTCCGGGAATCGGGTCGTTAAGCCCCCTGCCGTCGACTGCAACCTAATCTACATTGCACGCGACCCCTACAGTTCCCTCGGTGTGTGGTGGTTCCACCGAAGGACGGGCCCACGTCACTCTTTCAGGCTGTGCCCAGCCGGGCCCCATGGGCAAAGGTCCGGCCACCAGGCGCTTGTTTTCGAGCCCCAACCCTGGGCCTAGCTCCAGGGTGGGGCCCCGGCTGCGCCATGCTGGGCGATGTCATATTCCTTAGATCTTTCTTCTTCATAGGAGCTTTTGAACTGCTCTTAGTCTTGGTAATTAGTCATACTAAGTTATACTTAAAGTTATAGTTAGTTATGGGTAGTTATAGTTGAATCATTGAACCACTAGAACCTAACACAGTCCAAATGAACCACTAGACCCTAACAGTCCAACTGAACCGGTTCCTTGGGCGTCCACTGAACCGGTTCCTCGGGCGTCCACTGAACCGGTAGACCCTACCCCAGCCCACTGAACCAGTTCCTTGGGCGTCCACTGAACCGGTTCCTTGGGTGTCCACTGAACCAGTAGACCCTACCCCAGTCCACTGAACCGGTTCCTTGGGCGTCCACTGAAGCAGTTCCTTGGGGTCCACCTCAGACCACCTACCTCACAGCTCTGCCAGCGGTTGGGGATGTTGGGTCGAAGCTTCTGCTCACACACCACCTTCCTCATCTCCTCCACCGATGGGTCGGACTGGACCAGGTCGTAGTAGGGCAGCTGGTAGTCCTCATGGATGCCTGGCAGACATTCATGTGGGTTAAAGAGTATCCTGTGGGTGAGTTCACATCGGCCCTGGTCACGACGGACCCTTACCTCCCATGGAACAGCGGCTGGCGATCTCCCAGAACACCAAACCCATGGCGTAGATGTCGGCCCGTTTGAAGGACTCGAAGTGTTTCATGTTTATGGAGTCATCCAACACCTCTGGAGCCATATACCTGAGAGGACACAGAGTCAGAGAGGACACAGCGTCAACAGAGAGGACACAGAGTCAACAGAGAGGACACAGAGTCAACAGAGGACACAGAGTCAACAGAGGACACAGAGTCAACAGAGAGGACACAGAGTCAACAGAGAGGACACAGAGTCAAGAGAGGACACAGAGTCAACAGAGAGGACACAGAGTCAACAAAGAGGACACAGAGTCAACAGAGAGGACACAGAGTCAACAGAGAGGACACAAAGTCAACAAAGAGGACACAGACATCAGGAGGTTAAATAGCAGACCTCCTTAAATCCATAAATGTGTTCTTCCTTGTTATGCCATGAATTAAACTGATCTGAACTAATGGAACATTAAACCCAGTGCAGTGGGACACAGTCATGGAGGGGTTGGATCCATTTCACTGCATCTTCCTAGTGGCAAGAAATGGAAACTGTCCAGTTTTGTCATATTATTTGCCTTGAATACTAAAACCAACCATTCACATGTGGTTTTTCGTGGGTTTTCTCAAAGTAGAAGAGTTTCCTAGCAACTTTTGTCCAGAAGACGACAAATAAGAAGCAGGAAGAGAAGAAGAAACAGATCTAAAATCAACATGTGTGTCTGTGCCCATGTAGAACCAGGACCAGGAGGACCCTGAGGAACCCTGAGGAACCAGGACCAGGAGGACCTGGAGGAACCCTGAGGAACCAGGACCAGGAGGACCCGGCGGAACCCTGAGGAACCAGGACCAGAAGGACGCCTCCGAACCCTGAGGAACCAGGACCAGGAGGACGCCTCCGAACCCTGAAGAACTCTGAGGAACCCTGAGGAACCAGGACCAGGAGGACGCCTCCGAATCCTGAGGAACCCTGAGGAACCGGGACCAGGAGGACGCCTCTGAACCCTGAGTAACCAGGACCAGGAGGACGCCTCCGAATCCTGAGGAACCCTGAGGAACCAGGACCAGGAGGACGCCTCCGAATCCTGAGGAACCCTGAGGAACCAGGACCAGGAGGACGCCTCCGAATCCTGAGGAACCCAGAGCGTCAGGCTGTCGGGGTTGTACCTTTTGGTTCCCACTCTGTGGTTCGGAGCGATGTCGATGGTGTCGGTGGCCGAGTCGTGGCGAACGGCGAGTCCAAGGTCGGCGATACAACATGTCCCATTCTTCTTGACCAGGATGTTCTTGGATTTCAGGTCTCTATGAGCAATGGCTGGTTTACCTGGAGGGGCGCAGACACCGAAGAGAAGAGCTGCAGTTTGAACCGAGTCTAATTATGGATTAGAAAGGAACCACAACACAGCACATTGAACAGAAGAGGAACCGACCGCACATGTAGGCCCCTTAGGGTTCAGGTTAGGGTTAGGGTCAGGGTTAGGGATGGGGTCAGGGTTAGGGTTAGGATCAGGGTCAGGGTCTGACCTTGCGTGCCCACTATCTCCATGTGAAGGTGTGCCAGGCCGCTGGCGGTGGACAGGGACAGTTTGATCATGCCCTCCACGGTGACGGTGTAGCGGTTCAGGTAGTCGAACAGGGATCCGTGTTCGTGGTAGTCGGACACCAGCCACAGCTGAGTCCACGTCCCGTTATCTGCACAAACAAACACACACACACACACACACACATCAGCTGTGATTGGCTGATAGCCTTCCAACAGTCCAACACTAAACATACATGAACCACAGGCCTGTTCCTGAAGAACACAAACATAAGCATCGGCTGGTCTGCTTTCACCAAAAAAAACACAACGCACATGTGGCACTACCTATACATACATGTCAGCATCTAAACATATATGTGTCAGTATACATATACGTGTCATTATCGATACATATGTGTGTCATTACCTTGACCTACACTATATTGCCAAAAGTATTTGCTCACCTGCCTTGACTCACATATGAATTTCAGTGCCATCCCATTCCTAGTCTATGGGTTCAGTCTGACGTGGCTCCACCCTTTGCAGCTCTAACAGCTTCAACTCTTCTGGGAAGGCTGTCCACAAGGTTTAGGAGTGTGTTCATGGGAATTTTGGACCATTCTTCCAGAAGCGCATTTGTGAGGTCACACACTGATGTTGGACAGAAGGCCTGGCTCTCAGTCTGCGCTCTAATTCATCCAAAGGTGTTCTATGGGGTTGAGGTCAGGACTGTGTGCAGGCCAGTCCAGTTCATCCACACCAGACTCTGTCCTCCATGTCCAAATGGACCTTGCTTTGTGCACTGGTGCACAGTCATGTTGGAAGAGGAAGGGGCCAGCTCCAAACTGTTCCCACAAAGTTGGGAGCATGGAATTGTCCAACATGTCTTGGTCTGCCGAAGCATTCCCAGTTCCTTTCACTGGAACTAAGGGGCCGAGCCCAGCTCCGGAAAAACAACCCCACACCATAACCCCCCCTCCACCAAACTTTACACTTGGCACAATGCGCTCCCACAAGTATCGTTCTCCTGGCAACCGCCAAACCCAGACCCGTCCATCAGATCGCCAGATGGAGAAGCGTGATTGGTCACTCCAGAGAAGGCTCCTCCACTGCTCTAGAGTCCAGTGGCGGCGTGCTTTACACCACTGCATCCACCGCTTTGCATTGCACTTGGTGATGTATGGCTTGGATGCAGCCGCTCGGCCACGGAAACCCATTCCATGAAGCTCTGTGCGCACTGTTCTGGAGCTAATCTGAAGGACACATTAAGTTTGGAGGTCTGTACCATTGACTCTGCAGAAAGTCGGCCACCTCTTTGCACTCCGTGGCCTACCACTTCGTGGCTGAGTTGCCGTCGTTCCCAAACACTTCCACTTTCTTATAATCCATCTGACAGTTGACTGTGGAATATTTAGGAGCCAGGAAATTTCACCACTGGATTTGTTTCACAGGTGGCATCCTATCACAGTTCCACGCTGGAATTCACTGAGCTCCTGAGAGCGACCCATTCTGTCACAAATGTTTGTAAAAGCAGTCTGCATGCCTAGGGGCTGGATTGTGTGTGTGTGTGTGTGTGTGTGTGTGTGTGTGTACGTGTTGTTATCTAAACATATATGTATGTGTCATTATAGATATAATTAGATTTAAACTTCCTAAGTCTGCAAATAAACACAAACCCTGGCAGGATCAATAATAATAAGAATGGATTAGATTTATATAGTGTTTTCCTATGAACACATATTTAAAGTATCCTAACCCCAGGACCCTAACCCTAGCCCTGTCTCAGGTCTTCTACTCCTTCCATACAGTACCAATGTGGACCATGGTCCTCCTCTAGAACCTGGACCTTTACCTTTATTGTCTGCAGCAATGAATCCCAGGATGTTCTCGTGTCGGAGCATCACCGTCTGGTAGATCTCCGCCTCCCGGAACCAGGAACGCTCCTCGCGGGAGGAGAAGATCTTCACTGCCACCTCCTCGCCACGCCACTTCCCCCGCCACACTTCCCCGAAACGGCCTTTTCCGATGCTCTCCTGAAGGATGATGGTCCTGGCGATGGTTCTCTGGACCAGCAGAGGTAACCCTAAAAAAAAACCATAAAAACACACAAAAAATATGCATCTGTGATGGAACAGAAGCACCAAACAGTATAGATTATATACGTGGGTCTGCTTATACAATATAGACTCTGGGCCCAGGGTACCCATGTACCTGTAAAGGGGCCCAGAGTACCCATATGTAAAAGGGCTCAGGGTACCTGTGTACCTGTAAAGGGGCCCAGGGTACCCGTGTACCTGTAAAAGGGCCCAGGGTACCTGCGTATCTGTAAAAGGGCCCAGGGTACCCATGTACCCGTAAAGGGGCCCAGGGTGCAGCAGTATTACCTGATCCAGAGCCAGAGGTGGTCATGTCGTAGATGAGGTCCTTCAGGGTTGTCCCCACAGTAATAAAGGGGTGGTCCAGGGACGGGTCCTCCTCATTGGGTACCCGGTGGTGGTGGTGGTGGGCCCCGGCCCCCCCAGCTCCCAGACCCCTGTGGCTGTGGCAGATGTAGAAGGCCACTACCAGGAGCAGGCACAGGACGCAGACAGGGCCAGCGATGACTGCAGCCAGGGCCACGGGCCCCAGTGGGGGGGTCTTCACTGTAGGGACTGTCAAGAGAAAGAACACAACCATGAGGTTAACAGGGACCAGACTGGTGTCTAAAGGGTCCACCATGAGCCTAAAGGGTCCACCATGAGCCTAAAGGGTCCACCATGAGCCAGGACACCAACAGGTTTAGGGAGGCAGGACCGGTTCCATGTGTTGGCCTGGTGGACCGTTTGGAGGCTCAGTCAGATCCACGTAGACTACCTGAGGTCCAGACTGGTGAATGAATCAGTCCATATGGACGGGGGGGACCCATATAGGACTGGACCAGAACAGAACCAGGCTCAGTATTATCCAGTCCATCTGGACCCCATATTAAAATGTCCATGAATGTCCATGAATGTCTACAAATGTCTGTGAACATCTGCGAATGTCTGTGAATGTCCGTGAATGTCGGCAAATGCCCACGAATGTCTGCGAATGCCTATAAATGTCTGCGAATGCCTATGAATGTCTGCAAATGTCTGCGAATGCCTATGACTGTCCGCGAATGTCTGCGAATGCCTACGAATGTCCACGAACGCCTAAGAATGTCGACGAATGTCTACAAATGTCCATGAACACCTACGAATATCTATGAATGTCTGCGAATGTCTGTGAATGTCTGCGAATGTCTGTGAATGTCTACAAACTCCAGGACTGGTACGAATCTCCTGGTGTGTACGAGTCCTGGAGTTCGTACAAAGCTTTGTGACTGAGGCTTCAATGCCATTGAATCCACATGTGTGCCCAGATTTGGTCTGTTCAAGGCTGTGCTCTTCAACTGTGGATGGACTGATGAACACACCAGTTCAGGTTCACTGTTGTTTTCAATAAATTACTCACTTTTTTTGTCTCACTCCCATTTCTTCTTTTTGTATTTCAAGGTTCAAGGTTCAAGGTGACTTTATTTATACCTGTGGGTGGATTTGTTTTGCAGCCAGCTCTCGCTCACTGCCGGTCACTGCGTGCATATGCACCCAAACTCTACTTAGAACCTTCTGAAGATCCAACAGAGAAAAATGGACATTCATGCAATTTTTACCAGGGCTAGGGTTTACCAGGGTTTGGGTTTACCAGGGTTTGGGTTTACCAGAGTTAGGGTTTACCAGAGTTAGGGTTTACCGGGGTTAAAGTTCAGGCTTACCAGGGTTAGGGTTTGGGTTTACCAGGGTGAAAGTTGGGGCTTACCAGGGAAGCTGGTGGGGTCGGGGTTCTTGTTGCAGTAGTCGGTGATGCAGCACATGGGGTAGATCCCCGTCTCCTGTTTGGTGGACGGGGCACAGATAAAGGGCCGGTCTCGTGGGATCAGTTCGCTTTCGTGCACACACATGCTGCGCTCAGTGATCAGCTGACTGCCCGACTTACGGATGGCCACATAACAGACGCCATTGGTGGTGCAGCTGGAGTTGGCGCTGCAGCGTTCGCAGTAACACTGGAGAGCTGACGGAGGAAACCAGAAACAGCCCATTAGTGTCAAACACCAAAACTGGCATCACCAGGTTCAGACTCTACAGGAAGTTAAAGAAGACAGGTGGGTTCAGAAAAGATTGGAACATGTGACAAATGGACAGGAAGTCAGAGCCACTGGAATGTCAACTATTCAAAAGCACGAACAGAACAAACGAGTTACAAACCACCTTCTATATTCACACCAAATGATCTGTGGACCAGCTGTTTAATGTCTGTGGATGGATATTCAAATATGTTCAAATATGACCGACAGTCAAAGGTATCTTCTGATGGAGCTGGTCCTGCTGATGGAAGGTCCTGAAGGATGATCTCTTTACTCCCATTCCTGTCTGACCACACAATTCTGCCTTTAGGCACAATTCACAAAAAAGCATCTCTCCATTTTTGACACCAAAGCAAAATTACTTTTTTCCCTCCAATTTTCTACTTAATCACATGAATAAATTTCCCCCAGTGCAGATGTTTTTGTCCTGTCCAACCTCAGATGGACGTCTGTGCCGGTGTCAGATGAAAGATCCAACCCCCGTCAACTGGAACATGCACTGTTCCAGGCAGATGGACGGCCTTTCCCTGGATCTGCTGAGACAGGCCCTACCATGACCCCCTTTGGAATTCAACCAAGTGCAACAGGAACAGAACTAACACAACAAATGATTAGGAGACTGCAGCAGTCTGCATTCATACCACACCAACAGGCATGTAGACTGGCTCTAGAAACACCACCACAGTGTCAGCTGCACTGCACAAGAGGTCAAAATAACCTTAAAGCAGCAACCAGCTCCAGACACGGGTTAGGGTTAGGGTGCTTGGGTGTGCAGGTGCCCAAGTGTACAGGTGCTCGGGTGTGCAGGTGCTTGGGTGTACAGGTGGACAGGTGCTCGGGTGTGCAGGTGCTCCGGAGTGCATTCAGGTACTTCACTAACCTTAGATGTAGGTGTTAGCTAACCTCTGATGCAGGTGTTCGCCAACCTTCGATGCAGGTGTTGGCGAACCTTTGATGCAGATGTTGGCTAGCCTTCAATGCAGGTGTTAGCGAATGCTATCCTTCGATGCAGGTGTTGGCTACCCTTCGACGCAGGTGTTAGCTAACCTTTGATCCAGGTGTTCGCAAACCTTCTATGCCATTATTGAACATGATGTAAATAAAGGTGGAACCTTTGAGTGTGATCACATGACCTGGGCCTGTTCTGTTTGAATACAGTTGATTTGATAAGGTTCTAATAACCCCATCCGTACAAGAATTCATTAAAACGGATGAGCTTTAACACCACAGAACCACCATGGAACCACAGATGGAACATAAACACAACCACCATGGAACCACAGATGGAAAATAAACACAACCACCATGGAACCACAGATGGAAAATAAACACAACCACCATGGAACCACAGATGGAAAATAAACACAACCACCATGGAACCACAGATGGAACATTAACACAACCACCATGGAACCACAGATGGAACATCAACAGAACCACCACGGAACATCAACAGAACCACCACAGAACCACAGATGGAAAATAAACAGAGACACCACGGAACCACAGATGGAAAATAAACAGAACCGCCACAGAACCACAGATGGAACATCAACAGAACCACCATGGAACCACAGATGGAACATAAACAGAACCTCTGTTCCCCTCTACAGTCCAGTTCTTCTGTCAGATTCGGTTCTGGTTCTGTCACGGACATCAGATTGTCTTTGGGTCAAACTCATTACACATTCAGATTTGAACGCCCTCACATATTAGAACTCGTCAGGTCCACATCTGGATTTTTTTGCTTCCAATCTGATTTTTTTTAGGATTAGTTTTGCTGACACCAATCCAATACCAACTTTGGATTTAAATGTGTCGTCCTTCTGTATCGTTCTGATTCTATTATCTGACTGTCGATCACAGTTGGTCTGAATGTGGAACCTGAACTAAAACAACTCTGACAACTTTTGAGTTCATTATCTGCACATGCTCACACAGTAAACCCACTGTGGAATCATGGGAGTTTGAGTTCATTATCTGTATTATCACACTGTCGGGGGGGGGCACTTGGAACGAGAAAGCTGAGAGGGAGGTAATGAGAGGGGGCCGCTTGGAGGAAGGGGGGGGGGGGGCACTACCTATGGAACGTATATAAACTAACTCAGACTGACTCCTGGAGATGAATTCAGCAGAGAACAGGAAATGACAAGAGAAAAATAACAACTGTGTGTGTGTGTATATGTTTACTGTGTGTGTGTCTGTGTGTGTTTACTGGGTGTGTGCGTGCGTGTGTGTTTACTGTGTCTGTGTGTGTGTGTGTGTGTGTGTGTGTGTGTGTGACTCATTCAGTCTGATGAATCCATCTGTTTCACCGTCTCACACAGACTGACCACAGACACAAACAAACAGATGAACGGAAATGGAACAGAAACCAGCTTTAAGGGTTAGGGTTAGGAACAGGGTTAGGGCCCCAGGACAGCTGTGGATACAGATGGAGTTTACCACCACCAGAGGGAGAATGTGAGAGTGAATGAATAATGGATCCACTGTACACACTTTGAGTATGTGTTCATAGAAAAGCACTATAGAAATCTGATCCATTATTATTATTATTATTATTATTATTATTATTATTATTATTATTATTATAACCCTGACCCAGATCAGGGAAAACCAGACTAATGTCCATCCACAACATATCTGTCAAATGAGATTCTGTCTAAACCGGAGCAGCTGAGCAGTTTAACCAGACCCACAGTCACCGCTGAGGCGTTTAAGCAGACCCACCGCCCTGGCACCAGCCTAGAAGGAGCACCAGGCTAGCATCAGGTTAGCACTGGTGGACTTGGACCTGGGCTGGGGTCATGTTAGCACCGGTGGACTTGGACCTTGGCTGGGTCTGCTGGGTTAACCCTAAACACACCACACATCTTCTGTTCCTCTCACTGTGCCTGTGCTTCATTCATTTGGTCTCCATGGTAACCACACACTCTGCACAGACGTGTCCTCCTTAACGCTGATGTGCACTACTGTGCTTCTGAAACTGTCAAAATGATCACACACACACACAGTGGTGTCCCCCACCCCCACCCACCCATGTGAGATAATTTCCTGTTATTAAACTGAACCTTTTCAGTCTCACCATCATTTCCACAGGTCATGATCCCCCTGACCCATCCCCCCCGTCCCCCCCAGCCCTTTGTCCACACCAGATGTGTCATGTGAGTGTTGGGGGAGGGGCCCACTGCCAAGCACACCCCCACAGGATCATCTGTAGTGGTTTAGATGGAGCTTACATTCATGTTGGACGATAAAAAACTAAATTTACTTTGACCACATTTCCATCACACCAGTTTGTCCACACTGACAAATGTGCTTTCGAGCGATTGGTTAAATTTCATAAAAACGTATGAAAATAATAAGAGTTCTAAATGATGTTTAATTACATATTTGTTTTGTTAAATGATGTAAACCCCCACCCCCCCCCCACCCCACACACACACAGAGAGGAATGTTCCTGTCCAACAAGAACAGGTTTTATCAGCAGTGGATTCTCAAATCACAACCACCACTTTACCTCAGTCTGCAGACAGATGGGGGGGGGGGGGGGGGGGGGGCTGTCAGTGTGTCTGTCAGTGAATCAGGCTGTCTCAGCTGTTTGAGGCTCCAGAACAAAGAGGAGGCCGCGGTTCAGCGCACACATGCACACGCAGAGCAGAACGGACCCGGCATCTGTCGGATCCCACGCACACATGAATATGCAGCGGCTCGCTCCGAAAGGTCGCACAGATCCGACCCCGGCAGCTGCTCCGCCCCCGGCAGCTGCTCCACCCAGACGCCGTCACGTTCAGTTGGTTCAGTCCCAGAGGTGGAGGCAGGATGCTCCACGAACACCATCAGCATCTTCTGCCACTTCTCCAACACAGCCCAGAACACACCGACAACAACAGAAGCCAGGCCTGAGGACCTGCAAAACCAAGACCTGAACAACACAACCATGACCCCATCACCTGAAAACAGACAAAACCAAGACCCAACCCTAATGCCCTAGCCCTAACCCAACTACAACTAACCCTAATGTCTGTGAAAACACACACTTCCTGTTCCTGCCATCGGCTGGTTTCTCATACAGTCATCATACAGAGTTTTACTTCCTTTATCAGTTAATGCTTAGAAACGCAGAAAACCACATCTGCGTCTGGTTATGCAGTTGAAACAACCAACACTGACGAGTTTAGATGAAGCAACCGACACTGACGAGTTTAGGGTTAGGGTTCAACGAGTCGAATCAGTCCCAGAATTCAAACTACAAAAAGCACTCGGAGAGCGCAGACCTCCACCAGGGCAGATCGGTCACCCCCCCCCCCCCAATCACCACCAAAATGTAATCATTTGTTGCCAGTATCAACATTTAACTAGATAAGTAACTACATAGGTAACTAGATTTGACTAAAACAAAAATGTATAAAGTTCTGTTTGATGAAAACAATCTGGATTTTATGGATATAGCGTTTGTTCGCAGAAGGATGAGGAACACTGGTGTGTGGTTTCAGGTTTCACCTGTGTGTCAATGTCTGACAGCAGAGGAAACCACCAGGTTCCACAACAGAGCAGAGCACCGACTGACCACAGCAGATGAAGAGGAGGGTTCTACTGACGAGGAGTAGGGTTCTACTGATGAGGACAAGGGTTCTACTGATGAGGACAAGGGTTCTACTGATGAGGAGTAGAGTTCTACTGATGAGGACAAGGGTTCTACTGATGAGAAGAAGGATTCTACTGATGAGTAAGGTTCTACTGATGAGGAGAAGGGTTCTACTGATGAGAAGAAGGGTTCTACTGATGAGGAGTAGGGTTCTACTGATGAGAAGTAGGGTTCTGCTGATGAGAACAATGGTTCTACTGATGAGGACAAGGGTTCTACTGATGAGAAGAAGGATTCTACTGATGAAGAGAAGGGTTCTACAGATGAGGAGTAAGGTTCTACTGATGAGGAGAAGGGTTCTACTGATGAGGAGTAGGGTTCTACTGATTCTACTCATGCAATAACAGCAGCCGGGTGGGTGGGCTGGTGGGTCGGTCAGTGAGTGGGTGGGTCTGGGTTAGGGTTATGGTCCATCCACGTCCTTTCACACACGGTCCAAACATCTGAAGGTCAACCACATACCAGAGTCCAGAGCCATGTTCAGATCACACTGTATGAAGGTACCACAGACATTATACAGGTTCAGGGATTTGAAGGTACCACAGACATTATACAGGTTTGGGGGTTTGAAGGTACCACAGACATTATACAGGTTCAGGGGTTTGAAGGTACCACAGACATTATACAGGTTCAGGGGTTTGAAGGTACCACAGACATCATACAGGTTCAGGGGTTTGAAGGTATCACAGACATCATACAGGTTCAGGGGTCTAAGGCTACACACAGTGACTCTGACACCAGACCCAGTTCACATTTGCAGACCAGACAGATGGACAGACAGACGACCAAATGATTCCCATAGCCCTTGGGCCAGAATCAATCAGTCCAATATTTTTGGATAAAAGACCAAATCCTACTAAACGTTCTCTCATGACACTTTCCACACAGAAGTGTGCAGAGGGTACAAACTGTATGAAAAGCAGATGTGTGCTTCTGGAAAAGCATCTTGGGAGTTGGAGTCTCATACACTTCAACAGTCTAACTAGTGCTAATAATTGTTAAGTTCAATTATGTCCAAATATTCTGGATGGAAAAAGATGCAGGTTATGAACGAGAATAAGCGCCTGGGTCCACAAACAGATTCAGCTGCCTGTAAATGGGGGGGGGGGGGGGGGTCATGAATCCCTGTGGTATTAGCTGTGGTTCTGTGCCCCGCCCTCTGGTATTAGCTGTGGTTCTGTACCCCCCCGGTGTTAGTTGTGGTTCTGTACCCACCCAGGTATTATTAGTTGTGGTTCTGTGCTCCCCCCCCCCCGGTATTAGTTGTGGTTCTGTGCCCCCCCAGGACAGCAGCCAACAGGGTCACCTGCATGCCTGTCATTCCTGACAGTAGCAGCAGCCAAACAACACCACATAAGCATTTCATACGAACACACCCCAGGGCCCATGGGGGGGGGGGGCAGTGCAGATGAAAGGACACGGCCTCGCTACCTCACTGGAATTTCTCCAGGATCAGTGTGGAGTTAAAACACAACAGATCTGCAGAAAAGGGAAACAGTAGTGAAAGTGTGGCCTTGAACACAAACCCCATGACTCCAACTGCCTCCTGTCTGCTTACAGCAGGTTTTATTTTAAAAAATACAAATAAAAATAAGTGAACAGAACACTTTAAACACTTTGAATACACTGCTGCGCAGAAATAGCTCCATCATTTCACTCACATCTGCTTGCTGAAATACAGAGAATTTATTTTCTGCCATTTTCACACAAAGAAAGAACAACAAATGGAAGTGACTGGTTCAGCCCTCGGATCTGTCGTTATAACTTTAAGAAATTTGACATCTGAGTACACCAACACTTACTATTGTCCTGAACGGTGTGGGGGCCTGGGGGTCTGATCACACTCAAACAGACCTTCAAAGCAACAGAAAGGAAAGGCCAAAGTCGACCAAAACCATGGAGTCAAACTGTGTCACAAACATCATGCGTGTCCTAAAGCCCGGTTTTCCCACCCATCACCTGCTGACGGACATGTGGAGCAATCCAATCAAGCCAATCAATCCAATCAATTAGACAAGATTGAAGTTCAAGAGGAGAAAAAAGGTTGTCAGGCCAAAACATAATTATTCCTTTTTTCAGATCTTTGTACTTTCAATGCAGATGCAGCCCACAACAAAACCAAACAAACTCCAATGACTCACTCTGTGCAAACAGAGCAAAAGTCACCTGGTGAAAACAGCTGATCATGTCTACAATATTTAAACGTGTTCGTTTTTCCAATATTTAAACATGTAAAAAAAAAATGTGATAAACATCAGACCCCCCCCCAACAGCTAAATAAAGGCTGAAAGTACATCCTATTTTGTTAGGATACCCCCCCCCCCCAGCCTCCCCGGACGGTGCATTTCACTGTGCTGACACAACAGCCATCCACTCCAGCTAAATGTGCTGTGTTTACTTCGTATGCTTGGCTTGAAGGGGGCGGGGGGGCTGTTATGGAATGAAAGGGATAAGGATGAGGTGGGGGTGGGTGGGGGTTGAGGACAGTGGTAGTGCCAGGGCTGTGGTGCTGTCCACTCCAGGTGTGTGCAGGTGGATGTGGGGGTGGGTGGGGTGGGGGCAGTGGCGCTGTCCACTCCAGGTGTGTGCAGGTGGATGTGGGGGTGGGTGGGGTGGGGGCAGTGGCGCTGTCCACTCCAGGTGTGTGCAGGTGGATGTGCCACTGCCTTAGCTCATCTCCATCAAACACACACAGTTGTTTCTGTTCAGATTGAACTGATGCAGCTTCTGCGAGCGTACATCCGACACCATGACAATCCCATTTACACACAAAGGAAAAAGCAGGAACCCCCCCCCCATTATCCTCCTGGTGCAGCCCCAGAGCTAACATATCCATTTAATAAGGCAGCAGCAGGGATGGGGTATGTGAGGACACATGGGGGGGGGGGGGGGGGGGGGGGGGTATGACCGAGCCTCTTCATCTATGCTGTTGAAGACCAGGATTGGGGGGGGGGGGGGGCCCTCTTCACCAGGATGAAGCTCTCACACACAAAGGAATGTGACACAAAGGAAACACACCAGTGTGTAGTCAGGACCGACACACACACACACACACTATGGGTTGGTTTGTGTCTGTGTGGAAAAGCCTCCTAATGCAGATGCAGATAATACACACACACACACAACAGACACACACATATCTATGTATCTATCTATCTATCTAGAGAGAGAGAGAGAGAGAGAGTGAGTATGATTTTATAGCTAGTTGTGTATGGCTAACCATTAAGGTTATTATTATTTAGAAGGGGGCAGGAAATATAAGATTTTCTTCATCCTGCTCCTTTTCAAGCATGGGTGTGTACATGTTTGTTTACTTGATGACTATTGAATGTTTACTGATGAAATGCACAACCATGAACGAAATAAATACATAAATGGAAATATATGAGCATCCAATGAAACAAAGAACAGCAGCAGAGAAACCCAAAGCACAGCAGAATGACAGACAGACAGACAGTAGTAGGGCTGGGACCAATCCACATTTGTTCTGACAGCGGTTCTGGGCCGTAAACAGCCCGGACTCATGAACCCAGACTGGGACAGTGTCCTGAGGAGACACACCCCCACCCCCCACACACCCCCTCCTCTGTCTGAAGTCTACGACAGACCCTTCCTTCGTATTGTAAACCTCCGTCTGCAGCTGTAGTCAGTCTGAGAAACCACCGCAGTTTAAGCTAATGTCTGTGAAACACCAGTGGACAAAATGGACAGAATGAAGGAGTCTGTGGTGGAGGATAGAGGACAGAGGGTAGAGGACAGAGGATAGAGGACAGAGGGTAGAGGACAGAGGATAGAGAAGAGAGGATAGAGGACAGAGGATAGAGGACAGAGGATAGAGAAGAGAGGATAGAGGACAGAGGGTAGAGGACAGAGGATAGAGGGCAGAGAACAGAGGATAGAGGACAGAGGATAGCGGACAGAAGACAGAGGATAGAGGACAGAGCATAGAGGACAGAGCATAGAGGATAGAGAACAGAGGATAGAGGACAGAGAATAGAGGACAGAAGATAGAGGATAGAGGACAGAGGATAGAGGATAGAGAACAGAGGATAGAGGACAGAGGATAGAGGACAGAGCATAGAGCATAGAGGATAGAGAACAGAGGATAGAGGACAGAGAATAGAGGACAGAGGATAGAGGATAGAGGACAGAGGATAGAGAACAGAGGATAGAGGACAGAGGATAGAGGACAGAGCATAGAGCATAGAGGATAGAGAACAGAGGATAGAGGACAGAGGATAGAGGACAGAAGATAGAGGATAGAGGACAGAGGATAGAGGACAAAGGATAGATGGCAGAGGGTAGTGGACAGAGGATAGAGGACAGAGAATAGAGGACAGAGGATAGAGGACAGAGGATAGAGAACAGAGGATAGAGGACAGAGGATAGAGAACAGAGGGCAGAGGACAGCAGACAGAGGATAGAGGATAGAGAACACAGGACAGAGGATAGAGGACACCAAAAAGAAAACATGGACTGTAGACACTCAACCCCTGGAAAACAACCAGACTGTTAGGGGTTTGTCTGAGTTTTTGTAAGCGCTGCTAACTGCAGCTCACAGGCTAATGGGCTAACAGCACCAAACAGAATATAGACATTTAACAGACAGAGGCTAATGAGCAAATGGAAGTAGAAAACACTCCAACAGGCCATTAAAGAATCCCAAAAACACACACATGGGCAGAAGAAAAACACACAACTGCAAAATAAATAAATAAATTATACACACACACACACACACATATACATACATATATATATATATATACATATATATATACATATATATATATATATATATACATATATATATATATATATACATATATATATATATATATATATATATATATATATATATATATATATATATATATATATATATATATATATATATATGTGTGTGTGTGTGTGTGTGTGTGTATATATACATACACACAGGGTGGGGAAGCAAAATTTACACTGAACATTTAGTTGTTTTTTCTCAGCAGGCACTACGTCAATTGTTTTGAACCCAAACATATACTAATGTCATAATCATACCTAACACTATTATCCATACCTTTTCAGAAACTTTTGCCCATATGAGTAATCAGGAAAGCAAACGTCAAAGAGTGTGTGATTTGCTGAATGCACTCGTCACACCAAAGGAGATTTCAAAAATAGTTGGAGTGTCCATAAAGACTGTTTATAATGGAAAGAAGAGAATGACTATGAGCAAAACTATTACCAGAAAGTCTGGAAAATACTATTAAAGAAGAATGGGAGAAGTTGTCACACCAATATTTGGGGAACACTTGTGCAAGTTTCAGGAAGCGTGTGAAGGCAGTTATTGAGAAAGAAGGAGGACACATAGAATAAAAACATTTTCTATTATGGACATTTTCTTGTGGCAAATAAATTCTCATGACTTTCAATAAACTAATTGGTCATACACTGTCTTTCAATCCCTGCCTCAAAATATTGTACATTTTGCTTCCCCACCCTGTATACATATATACATATACATATATATATATATATATATATATATATATATATATATATATATATATATATATATATGTATGTGTGTGTTTGTGTGTGTGACTGCAAAAAGAGTTCAACCCAAAACAGGAGTAAATGAATTCAGTGTCAGAACATGAAACAAAATGAACATGGGCCAACGTGGACGGATAACGGTAACCAGGGGTAAATGAGGATAACCAGGGGTAAATGAGGATAATCAGGGGTAAATGAGGATAACCAGGGGTAACTGAGGATAACCAGGGGTAACTGAGGATAACCAGGGGTAACTGAGGATAACCAGGGGTAAATGAGGATAACCAGGGGTAAATGAGGATAACCGGGGTAACTGAGGATAAACAGGGGTAAATGAGGATAACCAGGGGCAATTAGTGATAACCAGGAATAACCAAGACTAAACAGATGTCGCCAACCCCGGGGACACAGTTAAGGAGTCCTCCTGTGCTCCGTCCCTTCTTTCCCCGGGGCTCCGTCCCTTCTTTCCCCGGGGCTCAGTCCCTTTTTTCCCCGGGGCTCCGTCCCTTCTTTCGCCGGTGGTTCGGGTCCAAACTGCCCGTAAATGAACCGCCAGTGTGGGCCAAACCTCCGCGGACTTCGGTGCCAACTTTTGGGTTTGTTCAACTGTCTCTTCTTGTTGGAGCCTAAAACCCTGGACGTGTCCACGGACAAACCTTACCCAAACCGGGCCGGGCCGTGGCTCTGGCCGCTGTGCCTGGACCCTTTCCTTTCTTTTCCTTTCTTTCTTTTCCTCGGTTTTGTCCACATTCCTCGGTCAGACAGACACACAGGCATCGGCAGACAGGCTGGAGGCCAGCCGGCCCGGACCCTCCGCCATCTTAGTTCCACACACTCCGACAAAGAGACACAACAAAGAGCAGCGACACACCGACGGTCCGGAGCACAACCGACAAAACTACCCACCAACCAAACCCAGACGCCCCCTCCCCCCCGCGGTCCGCCGTCCTCCGGACAGTACTTACCGGTGTTTTGGTGTATCCTGGCCCCGGACAGCAGCAGCAGCAGCAGACATGCTAGCGCATCCATCGTGGCTCCAGAACAGACTAACAGAGGACAGACAACTTCTGCCTGCGGGGAGGAAGGAGGACGGCGATTGGATAACACAGCTGCAAGTCCCGCCCCAACAGCGAGAGAACGGAGGAAGGCCGAAACTGATTGGCGGAGGGACCTGCTAAAGCCCGCCCCATTAGAGGAACTCTACCATTTGTGTAAACAAACACTGTTGCTATTCACGACAAAGAGAAGAATGAATGCACGGACCTGATATTATTATTATTATTATTATTATTATTATTATTATTATTATTATTATTATTATTATTGTTATTATTATTATTATTAGGACATGAACGGAACAGAGCCTGTCAATTAAAACAGTTCCTGTGAGTCTCAAAAGAATGACCATAATTTCTCAAAAGTTAACAATGACAGTGTTATTGCTATGTAATTTTTGAGGTATTTATCATAGATATACAGTTATATAGAGATACATCATTCATTTATTCAAACTTCTGAACCGCTTAGTCCTCGAGAGGGTCGGAGTGGGTAAATGCGGGGTTACCATAACCCTAACCCTGGACGTTTCTCCAGTTCAACATTCACACCTACAGGATATGCAATGCAATTAGATGAACTATTAATGAACCTGGTGATATTTATCAAACATCTCAAAAAGAAAATTATGTCATTATGAGATGTTAAATCACTATTTTAAGAGAATAACATACTGTATTTTGAGAAACACATTATTAAGAGATTCTACTATGTTCATAAAACATGTAATTATTTTCAGATATTGCATTATTATTATTTTAAGAAAGTCTCATTATAATGAAAAAACAAATCATTTTTTTGTAATATTAATGTATTATTTTCCACTACTAATGCATAATTTTCAGAAAATATTTTTTGTGAAACTAACATCATTATAACTCATTATTTTGACGTACAAGGATCTGGTTAGTGTGTTTTTTATTTATTTATTTATTTTTTAATCACAGTGGTAGTAAAGAGTTTCAAATATTGTCTGAAATCTGCTTCAAAAACAAAAACTACAATTACTACAGCTCTGAGATACCTCAAACGATGTCTGTCCGTAAGGAAATCACACGTGTCCATATTATCCATAGTTCAGCCTTTAATGTTTCACACACTCCAGTTAAAACACAGACAGATGATGCAAACAATGGGTCATGTGACCACTGCCTTTGTCCCACACACACACACACACACACACACACACAGACTTACACACACACTCACACACACACACACACACTTACACACACACACACACTTACACACACACTTACACACACACACACACACTTACACACACACACTTACACACACACACACACACACACACACACACACACACACACACACACACACACCCTCTCATACATGTTTACATTTATTCTCCTTCAACAGTTTGAGTCAGAACGACCTGAGCCGATCAAACCAGGGGATCAATAATCAGCACATGGGCCCTGGAGATGGGCTAGGGCCTTGGTACCAGGATATGGGTTAGGGTCTTGGTACCAGGATATGGGCTAGGGCCTTGGTACCAGGATATGGGCTAGGGCCTTGGTACCAGGATATGGGTTAGGGCCTTGGTACCAGGATATGGGTTAGGGTCTTGGTACCAGGATATGGGCTAGGGCCTTGGTACCAGGATATGGGCTAGGGCCTTGGTACCAGGATATGGGTTAGGGCCTTGGTACCAGGATATGGGTTAGGGCCTTGGTACCAGGATATGGATTAGGGTCTTGGTACCAGGATATGGGTTAGGGCCTTGGTACCAGGATATGGGTTAGGGCCTTGGTACCAGGATATGGGTTAGGGCCTTGGTACCAGGATATGGGCTAGGGCCTTGGTACCAGGATATGGGTTAGGGTCTTGGTACCCAGTCTCCATATTCAGGGTGATGGTGAGACCACCCCCAGGCTGACCTGTGGTCCTGGCTCCTCCCCCTTGCCGTAGCATCTTTGTAGTGTGGATGAGGTCCAGCGCTGAACCTCATCAGTCTCTCGCTGCGATACAAACTTCTTATTGTGTATATTTGAACACTGAGCTAACAGCTGTTCCTACGTCAGGGAGGATGTGGGCTTTGGAAGCATCCATTCCATCCTCTGCATGGACCCTTTGTCACTGGGGCTGTTACCGTAGTAACACTCCATCAGTACCATGTTTTCTGCCCTGCTCCATGAATGTCTGGTTCCAGTTCGACACCTGACATGGACCTTGTTGTCCCGGGTGACGTCCGAGCCGGTATGACTCTATCATTTATTGTAACGCTCGTTTGGAGGTATAGGTGTGTAGCATAAAGGGCCCAAGGGCCCACCTGGATCCATGCTTCCCTCCCGCCAGGATTCGAACCAGCAACCTTCCACCCCAAAGTCAGTGGTGTAAACCACTGAGCTATCCAGCCGCTTATATAAATAAATAAATAAATAAATAAATAAATAAATAAATAAATAAATTCATTTTTGCAACTAAACTGTAAATGTGATTCAAACAGAACAGCAACAAAAGTAAATCAATTTAACTGAGCTCACTGGTAACTAGTTCTATTTTTAGAACAGGCCTGGGTTAGGGTTCGGGTTAGGGTTCGGGTTAGGGTGAGTCATGGGGTCAACTGGGTCCCTGTGGGTTCGGGTGACAGGTGTTGGTGACCCCGGGTCTATACAGAGGAAGTGGTCTGAAATAAAGCATCAGGGATGAGATGCTTCATTGACTTTGGAGTCAGATGTTCTGATGGAACCGACACACACTGACACTGTAGTGTTGAACTGAAGGGACCCACCTGGACCATGTCCTGTGGACGTAGTTCTGCAGGTCAGAACCATTTTGGACTCACCCTAGAAAAACCTCCAGCACCAGCTCAAAGTGAACCAAAGTCCACCGGTGATCAGCCCCACTATTTTAAAGACAACCTCAAACACTACATATGCACACTTTACAACACACTTAACCCAGTGGCATAACACCTGGGTACTAGTACTGGTACCCGATACCAGTACCAGTACCAAGTACGGTATGTCCGAACATGGTGTTAGTTATGGCCAAACTGTGACTTGCACAGAAATCCAATAACTGAACAGCGCTTGGGTTCAGATGGGGCAGACCCCCCCCACACCACTCTATGTTCATGCTGCTGTTGGCCACGTGGGCATTGAAGTACCCCAGTAGGACAATGGAATCCCCCTTTGGGGTGCTTTCCAGCACCCATCCCAGGGGCTTCAAAACGGCAGGTAGTCGGAACTGTTGTTCGGTGCAACAGTCAGATCCCGTTTCCCGACCTGAAGGTGAAGGGAAGCAACCCTTTCATCCACTGGGGTAAACTCATGCATGCAGGCAGAGAGTCTGGGGGCGATCAAAACCCCCACCACCACCCTCCACCTCTCCCCCGGGGACACTTTAGCAAAGACAGAGTCCAACCCCTCTCAAAGACCTGGGTTCCAGAGCTGACACTATGTGTGGAGGTGAGGCCAACTATATCTAACCAGTAACATTCAACCTCTAGGACAAGCTCCCGCTCCGTCCCCACCAGCGACATGACATTCCATGTTCCAAAAGCCAGTTTCCAGAACTGAGGACCCTTCTGCTTCCCCCTGCAGGTGCTGGGCCAACAGGAAGACGGGCCCATGTCTCCAATTCGGGCTGGGCCCAGACGGACCCCATGGACAAAGGCCTGGCTGCTGGGTGCTCACCCACAGGCCCCAGCCCCAGGCCTGGCTCCAGGGCGGAGCCTCCAGGGCGGAGCCTCCAGGTAACCCTCCAGGCCAGGTACACATCCCGTTGTTCCCTTGTCATGAAGGGTCCACTGAACTGTTCTTGGTCTGGCCCTTCGCCTAGGCCCAGTCTGGCATGGGAGACCCTACCAGGAGCAAAATGTCCCCGACAACATGGTTCCTGGGGTCATTAGGGTTAGGGTTAGGTAATCATGTTCATGTCATATTTTGTTTAGTTGCTGTTAACTGCTTTTTTTTTGGAACATTTGGATCAGTGACAGATTCTTCCAGCTCCAGATCAGATGTTTAGTAACAGCAGAGCGTTTCCATGTGCAGATGAGTCAGACCTGTAGTCAGATGTTCAGTCAGATACTCAGTGGCTCTGCAGAACAGTATGACTCAGCATAAATGGAAAAACACCTGCTGAGTAAAATGTCAGGACCTGTGTTTAAAACAATGAAGGAGATGTTCTGAAATCCACAGAAACAGAAAATGGAAATGATTCTGAGTAAAACTAAAAGCTGTCTACTGCCATGGCAACAGGTTCTTCTGGGATCCCAACCACACCATGACAGTTTCCAACACTGGAACATTTGCGAGGCCCTAACCCTGACCCTAACCCTGACCCAGACCAAAGGCTTGTTCCTGAGGGTCAGTTCCAGTGTGTTGGGTCTAACGGTCATCCTAACATCTTTGGGTCTAACGGTCATCCTAACCTCTTTCGGTCTAACGGTCATCCTAACATCATTGGGTCTAACGGTCATCCTAACATCACTGGGTCTAACGGTCATCCTAACATCATTGCGTCTAACGGTCATCCTAACATCACTGGGTCTAACGGTCATCCTAACATCTTTGGGTCTAACGGTCATCCTAACATCATTGGGTCTAACGGTCATCCTAACATCACTGGGTCTAACGGTCATCCTAAGATCATTGGGTCTAACAGTCATCCTAACATCATTGGGTCTAACGGTCATCCTAACATCACTGGGTCTAACGGTCATCCTAACATCATTGCGTCTAACGGTCATCCTAACATCATTGGGTCTAATGGTCATCCTAACATCGTTCGGTCTAATAATCATTCTAACATCATTCGGTCTAACGGTCATCCTAACATCAGTGGGTCTGACGGTCATCCTAACATCAGTGGGTCTGACGGTCATCCTAACATCATTGGGTCTAATGGTCATCCTAACATCGTTCGGTCTAATAATCATTCTAACATCATTCGGTCTAACGGTCATCCTAACATCAGTGGGTCTGACGGTCATCCTAACATCAGTGGGTCTGACGGTCATCCTAACATCTTTGGGTCTAATGGTCATCCTAACCTCGTTCGGTCTAACGGTCATCCTAACCTCGTTCGGTCTAATGGTCATCCTAACCTCCTTTGGTCAAACGGTCATCCTAATGGTCTGAATGTTTCCACTCAGATGGTCTTTGTGTTTCAAAGGTCAGTGACCTCCGTCTCAGAAACATAAACCTGAGCCACACCTGGACTGGACAGACCTGCGTCCACTCCCACTGTCCTGGAGGCATTTGTCTGAGTAGCAAACACACAAACACGCACACACACATGCACACAGACACACACACGCACGCAGACAGACACACATACACAAAAACACACACAGACACACACACACACACACACACACACACACAGAAACACACACAGAAACACACACACACAGACACACACACGCACAGACACACACAGAAACACACAGACACACACACAGACACACACACACACACACAGACACACACACACACACACAGACACACACAGAAACACACAGACACACACACAGACACACACACACACACACACACACACACACACAGACACACACACAGACAAAGAAAAGAGAAGAAAAACACACACTGGATGGAAAAGTGTGTGTGTGTGTGTGTGTGTGCAGCAGCTGAACGTAAACGTGCCCTTTGACCCTGGACTATCTGTGCACCCATGGACTATGAACTGTTTACTCCAGTGGACGTCTGTCTGTGCCATGTCCAGTTTTTGTCCTGAATGCTGCTGCAGGCTCAAAACGCTCATATTTGGTCTCAGTGAGAATCAGTTCCTTGGCTTTAGCTGCTTAAATGGATCCCACCATTAAAACACACAGAACCATCAGAGTAAGTGGAGAGTAGACGAGAGGAAAGAACGAGAACCACAGCACAGCCGGTCATGTACGATAATGGTCATGTACGATAATGGTCATGTACGATACCGGTCATGTACGATAATGGTCATGTACGATAATGGTCATGTACGATAATGGTCATGTACGATACCGGTCATGTACGATAATGGTCATGTACGATAATGGTCATGTACGATACCGGTCATGTACGATAATGGTCATGTACGATAATGGTCATGTACGATAATGGTCATGTACGATACCGGTCATGTACGATAATGGTCATGTACGATACCGGTCATGTACGATAATGGTCATGTACGATAATGGTCATGTACGATACCGGTCATGTACGATAATGGTCATGTACGATACCGGTCATGTACGATAATGGTCATGTACGATACCGGTCATGTACGATAATGGTCATGTACGATACCAGTTGCAGTCCAACAGTACACACAGTTGAGATCTCGGTAAATGGTGACATTTCCAGGCCACACCCATGTCCTGACCATGTGATCAGACAGATTTCAACACTAGAACGGGGCATAAATCCTTCATCTCTGTACTGCAGTAGAACGGACGGAAATCTGCGACTTATTGGAGTGTTTATTTTTTCATTTGATGTCCTTTATTTGAACTGTGTCCAGAACAGACTCTGTCTTTGAAATACCTCAGAAATCATCTATTGATGCTTTTGGAACCATTTAAAACTGTTTTTAAATATATATAAAAATATGACCAGAATTTCATTTTTTGGAGCCTTAAGTTTGACCACCGGGGGGCACTGATGACCCCCCCGCTAAAATGGGTTAAAATTGGTTTCAATACCTCAGAAATCCTTCACTGATGCCTTTGGAACATTTAGAAATTTGGACCATGTTCAAATCTGATTAAAAACTGCTCTAGATCATTATAGATGCCCTTCTATGTTTTTCTTGAGGCGTTTTTAGCCTTTATTCAAACATTCATTTGCGACCCCTGGTGTTCAAATGGGAAGGCTATAGCCTCATGTTTGACCACCGGGGGGGCGCTGATAACCCCCCCAATCAAAAAATTGTTTGAAACACCCTTCAGTACCTCAGGAATCATTTACTGATGCCTTTGGAACCATTTAGAACAGCTTTCAATTTTATATACAATTTTCGAGTTCATAACCTGCATTTCCCATAATTCCCACAGTCCCAGAAGGCAGCACTTACTTTGGACCTTTGTATCTGTGAATTTTTTAAATAAGGAGGACCAATGAATTTATTTTTCCTTATTTTCCCATCATCAAAAAAACAAACAAAAACAAAACTAGGTCAGGGTCCAAAAACACTGGATTTATTCAGTTCATTCAAAACGTACAGTGAAGTTTGAGATGAAATCTGACGTGTTTCTACAGTTAAAATGAAAACACTGAACACCGGCTCCCACAATGCATCA
>NW_021941580.1:56730-66730 GCF_902148855.1 Sphaeramia orbicularis | reverse complement strand
ATGTTCATATTCATTCATGAACTTCAGCTGAACTCCTGTTAACTCCATCACCGTCTGCATCGAATGGACGACTGCACAAACTGAGTCCACCTGAGTCCACCTGCTCTGGCTTTAACCATCAGTTTTTCCTTAAAGTCACTCAATAACACCACGGCCTAATCTGCATAAGTATTATAAATGTGCATGTCGTTAGTCTCTTTTCCAATAGACTTTTATAAAACTCTAAATTTATCTGATGTTAAAACCACAAACTCTAGTTTTTCGCTGAATAGTTGTTGTTGTTCCAGGTGTTTGTTCGTTGTTGAATTGGTTTCTGATCCAAAACTGTAACGGAAAGACCTTTGAGTCCAACAGGAGTCACATGACCAAAACCAACTACAGTCACATGAGTCACATGACCAAAACCAACTACAGTCACATGAGTCACATGACCAAAACCAACTACAGTCACATGACCAAAACCAACAGATGTGGATGGATGTTAGAACAAGAGAAGAAGAAGAGTTTTTCCCAAACGTGTGTGTATGTGTGGACACCAGTGTTGGGAATAACGGTGTTAAAAATAGTGGCGTTACTAATGTCATTATTGTTTTCCGTTATTGTTATCAGATAATTTAAGGAAGGAGTTATCAGCTCATTTATTCATTTGTTTCCTATATTTTATACTTCTATTCTTCCTGAACTGAACAGGACAATCCTCTGGGATTAAGAATGGCTTCAGCTTTGACTGTTGCCCCCCGCCCCCCCCCCCCCAGTGTGGGCGTTACCTGTCTGTGTGGACTCCAGGGGGGGCTGGCTGCAGTCCTGGGCGTAGTGTCCGCTCACCCCGCAGTTATAACAGGACACGTTGCCGTTCTTCTTGTTGACCCCGCCTCCCCCCAACGTTGCCGGGGGCAGCATCCCCAGGGGGTTGGGGTACACGTGCTGATAGACGCGCTGGCAGAAGGACGCCGCCGGCGCCATCTGCTGCTGGAGGTTGTAGTTCGCAGCTGCAGCCACCGCCGCCGCCGTGCCCAGCATGTGCGACGGCACGTCGGCGTGACTGTGGGAGTGGTTGTGGAGGGAGGGGCCATAGGGAGGGGGGGCAGCAGGGAAGAACGGGGGCATGGTGTTGGCGCCGTTGGCCTGGTGAGGCGCTTGGGCCTGCGACAGGAAGCTATTACTGCACATGCTCGTCAGCTGGAAGAGGTGTGGCGGTAAACTGAACACCTGCCGCGCTGCTGCTGCCATCTGGTGGGCGGGGAAGAACATGGGGGCTTGGCAGGCGGTGGAGCTGCCGCCGCCGCCCCCCCGGCCGCCACAGTTGTTGTGACAGCCGCAGGTCCCACAGCCCGCCGGCGGCTGTGTGGGCTGCTGGGGCGGAGCTTGCTGCTGCTGTGGGGGTGTCAGAACAGCGGAGTTACCGGGGGCGGCGGTTCCACAGGAAACGCTGCTGTTGCTGTAGGACGTACAGTCACTGTGGGCCGTGCTGTGGGTCAGCGCCGGGCTGAGGTTGGGGGCGGGGCCTGGGGTGTGGGTGGGCACGGCCGGAGGAACGGCCACTTGGACATGACCAGGAGACGGCGCAAGTCCGGTGGGGGCTCCTACGGCGGGCATGACGGGGGCTGGGACAGGCAGCGTGTAGGATGACGGCAGGCCCGAGGGTAAGGTCAGGCCGGGGTGCTTGGCGTGGGGTGTGTCCAGGGGCAGGGGGCCGGTGCCGGAGGGGTCCTGGCAGGGCGGCGGTGGCTGGAGGGGGGAGAAGGACGTGGGTCCGGCGGACAGGACGCCAACGGCTCTGATGGAGGCGGTGGACGGAGTGGAAGCGGTCCCTGACGCTCCGTCGGGGACCCCTTGGCTGTGGGGCAGGACCGTCTTGAACCTGTGGACCAGGGGCGGGGCCGCAGGACCCCCAGGCGAGTGGAGGCCCAGCGGCGGGAGCCCGAAGGTGGGCAGCAGCTCCCTCTTGTCGGGGTCTGTGGATGGCCCCCCCACGGCCGGAGGCACTAGAGGCATCTGCATCATCACCGCCGTTGACGCAGACTTCCCATCAGGGACGACGTTGTGGCCTGGAGGGGGCGGGACCACAGGAAGGGGGGCATCGCCGGCACCGTTGGGGAGCACGTAGGGCAGGGTCTGCATGAAGGTGAGGGGGGGGTAGTCTGTGGTGGACTCCGGGCAGAAGGGCTCGGTCCGGGCCCGGCGGATGCGACCCCCCCTCCCCCCTACAGACGGGTGGGTCTGGGGGGGGGAGAAGAGGTCATGGGCGTGGCCTTTAGCCGAGTCGTCAGAGTGGCTGTCGGTATCTGAGACCAGAACACAAGGGTCAGTCCATGAGTAAGACCCCCCCCCACCCACACACACACACACACACACACACACACACACACACACACTGGATCAATACCTACACAGGACCAGACTGACATAGGCTCCGCCCACAGCAGGTCTAATGCACAGTTCAGATTTGTTTGTGTGTTGGTTCATATTCACATTAAATGTGACTTCTATCACTTTAGAGTCTGAACTGAATGTGACCCTAAAGTGACCCACATGGACTACAGAGGTCCTGAAGTGACCCACATGGACTAAAGAGGTCCTGAAGGGACCCACATGGACTACAGAGGTCCTGAAGTGACCCACATGGACTACAGAGGTACCTTTGTTGTTGTCATCCTCACTGTCCACACTCTCCTCTCCTCTGTGTCTGGGGCTGGAGGGGGAACTGTAACTGTCTGAGGACGTGTCACCGAATGTATCTGGACCAGAACCTCCATCTGCAACAACACCTGGGTCTATGTACAGCAGAACCACAGCCAGTACCAACATACACACACACACATATATAGAGAGAATATTAAACATAATCCATACTAACATGTATATAGAATATTAAGTAATTATTTCAGTCATTATAAAATTCTATACATATTATAATATTATAACAAATTTAAATATTTTAAGTTATTTACATTTCACATTCATATTAATACTTTTATAAATAACAGATTTCTTTATGTTTTCTCTCTTCCCTGCACTTTACATTTGGATGTGCTCATGCTATCTTAAAATATCTTATTAATATTACTACTGTAGTTTTTATTTTTACTGATCCTTCTCAGGTGGAACTGTCTGTGCTCTCTACCGTTTTATATTTATTACTATCATCTTCAGTTCCTCTTTGTCTGTCCTCCTTCTCTGTGTTCGTTATTGGACATTAGATCCACTCTTCTGGACCAAACCGGCCCTTGTACTAACCTGTCCTCTGAGGGGACAGAGCTGGTCCCAGGTCACCGTTGGACACCAAGGCTGGACCCGCCCCCTTCACCGCCCTAGTCCTGCTCCCCGTGTCCCTGCAACAGACGAACAGGGAAGACCAGTTACCACCAGTCACATGACCCACCGACACACATTTACCACCTTTACCACTGTTACTACCTTTACCACTGTTACTACCTTTACCACTGTTATTACCTTTACCACTGTTACTACCTTTACCACTGTTATTACCTTTACCACTGTTACTACCTTTACCACTGTTATTACCTTTACTACTGTTATTACCTTTACCACTGTTATTACCTTTACCACTGTTACTACCTTTACTACTGTTACTACCTTTACCACTGTTACTACCTTTACCACTGTTACTACCTTTACTACTGTTATTACCTTTACTACTGTTATTACCTTTACCACTGTTATTACCTTTACCACTGTTACTACCTTTACCACTGTTATTACCTTTACCACTGTTACTACCTTTACCACTGTTATTACCTTTACCACTGTTATTACCTTTACTACTGTTATTACCTTTACTACTGTTATTACCTTTACCACTGTTATTACCTTTACCACTGTTATTACCTTTACTACTGTTACTACCTTTACCACTGTTACTACCTTTACTACTGTTACTACCTTTACCACTGTTATTACCTTTACTACTGTTACTACCTTTACCACTGTTACTACCTTTACCACTGTTATTACCTTTACCACTGTTATTACCTTTACCACTGTTATTACCTTTACCACTGTTACTACCTTTACTACTGTTACTACCTTTACTACTGTTATTACCTTTACCACTGTTATTACCTTTACCACTGTTATTACTGTTATTACCTTTACCACTGTTATTACCTTTACTACTGTTATTACCTTTACCACTGTTATTACCTTTACTACTGTTATTACCTTTACCACTGTTATTACCTTTACCACTGTTACTACCTTTACTACTGTTATTACCTTTACTACTGTTATTACCTTTACCACTGTTACTACCTTTACCACTGTTATTACCTTTACTACTGTTATTACCTTTACCACTGTTATTACCTTTACTACTGTTATTACCTTTACCACTGTTATTACCTTTACCACTGTTACTACCTTTACCACTGTTATTACCTTTACCACTGTTATTACCTTTACTACTGTTATTACCTTTACCACTGTTACTACCTTTACCACTGTTATTACCTTACCACTGTTACTACCTTTACTACTGTTACTACCTTTACTACTGTTATTACCTTTACCACTGTTATTACCTTTACCCTGTTACTACTGTTATTACCTTTACCACTGTTATTACCTTTACCTACTGTTATTACCTTTACCACTGTTATTACCTTTACTACTGTTATTACCTTTACCACTGTTATTACCTTTACCACTGTTACTACCTTTACTACTGTTATTACCTTTACCACTGTTATTACCTTTACTACTGTTATTACCTTTACCACTGTTATTACCTTTACCATCTACAGAGTCCTTTTAGGACAGAAATACAAACAAAACTGTTCAAACTGTTAACTGTTTAAGAAGCTCTGTCTGATTATAACTGATACGGTGTTTAATAGTGTTCAATATGTACATATATTTGGTACATATATACTGACCTGTCTGTGGTCCCCACTCTGCTCTTGGCCTTAGACACTGTGTGACTTTTCCTCTCAAACTCCTGATGCTGTTGGAAACAGTCAGGACACAGATTTAGACACAGATTTATGGTTCCATGTGAACATAGACCAGAACCGTCAGTCATGTGAGTTCAGGTTCCAGTCAGTCTCATCCAGGGGTGGGTAAACTACGGCCCGCTGAAGGTTGGTCCAGAATTCAGACTTGATGTGAATGATTGCATTGATTGGACTTGGACTTGTAATGACAGGCATTTGACCACCAGGTGAAGCATTAGGAGCCTGGTCCACTTCTACTACTCAGACCCATCTGATGATATGAGACTGTAACGTCATTTGAACCAGTCAAATACAAATACAACCAGAGAGAAATGATGACAACTCCAAATGAGTCTGTTTGTTTTAGTGGAAAAAATAAAATTATATGAAAATATTTACATTTATAAACTATCCTCAAGAAAAAAATGGAATACTATGAACAAATATGAACGACCTGAAATATCCTCAGTAAAACAGGTGTCATTTTACCAATAGTCTGCCCCCCCACCCCCACTCACCTGTTCTACTTCCTGTTGCCCCCCCTACCTGTTTTACTTTCTGGTTGCTCCTCCCCATACCTGTTGTACTTCCTGGTTGCCCCCCCCCCCCCCCTTACCTGTTCTACTTCCTGGTTGCCCCCGCCCCCCCACCCCCACTCACCTGTTCTACTTTCAGTTGCCCACCCCCCCTTACCTGTTCTACTTCCTGGTTGCCCCCGCGCCCCCACCCCCACTTACCTGTTCTACTTTCTGTTGCCCGCCCCCCCTTACCTGTTCTACTTCCTGGTTGCCCCCGCCCCCCCACCCCCACTCACCTGTTCTACTTTCTGTTGCCCGCCCCCCCTTACCTGTTCTACTTCCTGGGTGCCCCCGCCCCCCCACCCCCACTCACCTGTTCTACTTTCTGTTGCCCGCCCCCCCTTACCTGTTCTACTTCCTGGTTGCTCCTCATTGGGCAGCTCTTCTTCCTCCTCTCTACTGGACCGTTGAGCTCTGCGGTACGGCCCCCCCCCCTCCGACCCTCCATGGGGGGGCCTTTGGCACTGGAGTTACTGAGAGCAGACACAACAAAGTAAGGCTCCGCCCACAGCAGCTCTGACGCTCCGCCCACAGCAGGTCTAATGCACTTCTGTCAGTTTTGAGTCTGAACCGAATGTGACCCTAAAGTGACCCACATGGACTAAAGAGGTCCTGAAGTGAGCCACATGGACTAAAGAGGTCCTGAAGTGACCCACATAGACTAAAGAGGCCTTTGAAGGAGCTAAGGGTGGACTCACCTTCGACATGGACTCTTGGTCCCATGTTTCTTCTTATGTCCCTGAACAAATGACTCTAGGTCTGAAATACACAAACAAACAAACACATCCGTAAACACATGACATTTAACCTTCATTAATAAAACTACCTGTGGACTTTATGACTAAATGCCTTTTGTTCTGACCTCAGATCATTTCCTGTCCAGGTAAAGTGTTTGTGTCGGCGTATATTTAATGAACCAGTTGAACATTGGCTGAATTAAAGCAGGAATGAAATCTGACACAGAACCAGAAATCAGAATCTACATCAGAGGCACATGTGGGACGAACACACCAGCCTACACACACACACATATCATATGTATATATATATATATATATATATATATATATATATATATATATATATATATATATATATATATATATGTACAGTACAGGCCAAAAGTTTGGACACACCTTCTCATTCTTCGCATTTTCTTTATTTTCATGACTATTTTCATTGTAGATTCTCACTATAACTGAAAACATCTCTTATATTCTAGTTTCTTCAAAGTAGCCACCATTAGCTCTGATGACTGCCTTGCACACCCTTGGCATTCTCTTGATGAGCTTCCAGAGGTAGTCACCTGAAATGGTTTCCACTTCATAGCTGTGCCTTGTCAGGGTTACTTAGTGGAATTTCTTGCCTTATTGATGGGGTTGGGACCATCAGTTGTGTTGTGCAGAAGTCAGGTTGATGCACAGCTGACAGCCCTATTGGACAACTGTTAGAATGCATATTATGGCGAGAACCAATCAGCTAAGTAAAGACAAACGAGTGGCCATCATTACTTTAAGAAATGAAGGTCAGTCAGTCTAGAACATTTCAAAAACTTTGAATGTGTCCCCAAGTGCAGTCGCAAAAACCATCAAGCGCTCCAACGAAACTGGCTCACATGAGGACCGCCCCAGGAAAGGAAGACCAAGAGTCACCTCTGATGCTGAAGATAAGTTCATCTGAGTCACCAGCCTCAGAAATCGCAAATTAACAGCAGCTCAGATTAGAGACCAGATGAATACCACACAGAGCTCTAGCAGCAGACACATCTCTACAACAACTGTTAAGAGGAGACTGCGTGAATCAGGCCTTCATGGTCAAACAGCTGCTAGGAAACCACTGCTCAGGAGAGGCAACAAACACAAGAGATTTATTTGGGCCAAGAAACCCAAGGAATGGACATTAGACCAGTGGAAATCTGTGCTTTGGTCTGATGAGTCCAAATTTCAGATCTTTGGATCCAACCGCCGTGTCTTTGTGCGACGCAGAAAAGGTGAACGGATGGATGCTACATGCCTGGTTCCCACCGTGAAGCATGGAGGGGGAGGTGTGATGGTGTGGGGGTGCTTTGCTGGTGACGCTGTTGGGGATTTATTCAAGATTGAAGGCAACCTGAATCAGCATGGCTACCACAGCATCCTGAAGTGACATGCCATTCCATCCGGTCTGCGTTTAGTTGGACCATCATTTATGTTTCAACAGGACAATGACCCCAAACACACCTCCAGGCTGTGTGAGGGATATTTGACCAAGAAGGAGAGTGATGGAGTGCTGCGCCAGATGACCTGGCCTCCACAGTCACCGGACCTGAACCCGATCGAGATGGTTTGGGGTGAGCTGGACCGCAGAGTGAAGGCAAAAGGGCCAACAAGTGCTAAGCATCTGTGGGAACTTCTTCAAGACTGTTAGGAAACCATTTCAGGTGACTACCTCTGGAAGCTCATCAAGAGAATGGCAAGAGTGTGCAAAGCAGTCATCAGAGCTAAGGGTGGATACTTTGAAGAAACTAGAATATAAGAGATGTTTTCAGTTATTTCACACTTTTTTGTTAAGTACATAATTCCACATGTGTTCATTCATAGTTTTGATGCCTTCAGTGAGAATCTACAATGAAAATAGTCATGAAAATAAAGAAAATGCAAAGAATGAGAAGGTGTGTCCAAACTTTTGGCCTGTACTGTATATATATATATATATATATATATATATATATATATACACATATATTTACAGGGTGGGGAAGCAAAATGTACAATATTTTGAGGCAGGGATTGAAAGACAGTGTATGACCAGTTAGTTTATTGAAAGTCATGAGAATTTATTTGCCACAAGAAAATGTCCATAATAGAAAATGTTTTTATTCTATGTGTCCTCCTTCTTTCTCAATAACTGCCTTCACACGCTTCCTGAAACTTGCGCAAGTGTTCCTCAAATATTGGGGTGACAACTTCTCCCATTCTTCTTTAATAGTATCTTCCAGACTTTCTGGTAATAGTTTTGCTCATAGTCATTCTCTTCTTTCCATTATAAACAGTCTTTATGGACACTCCAACTATTTTTGAAATCTCCTTTGGTGTGACAAGTGCATTCAGCAAATCACACACTCTTTGACGTTTGCTTTCCTGATTACTCATATGGGCAAAAGTTTCTGAAAACATATGGATAATAGTGTTAGGTATGATTATGACATCAATATCTAATATATATATATATATATATATATATATATATATATATATATGTGTGTGTGTGTGTGTGTGTATTATAATATATATATATTAGATTATGAATTAGCACAAAATTACATTCATCAAAGACCTTGTGCAGCAGCATTAGCATTAGCATTAGCAGCAGAAGCAGCAGCATTAGCATTAGCAGCAGTCGTTATGGCTGTGAGTCCTTCGACTGGTGCAAATATAGCTGTGAAATACAAGGATTCCAACGCCCAGTCTCTCCAAACGACCTCCAAAAATAAACCCAGATGTATGTGTGTGTGTACTTTAAACTGCAGTCATTCAGTGCAGTCGTTCGTCTGTCTTTCATTCATTCTCTGTGCTCTTATCTCTTCTATCAAAACATGTGTGGCTTATTAAGACCTGCACCATCAACAGAACTGAGTTCTGCAGTTTGGACTTGGTTCTTCTCACCTTCCTCCTGACTGGACGCATCAGAGCAGTCTCCTGGGAAAGACTTTCGCGGGCAGTGGCCTGGAAATGAGAAGAAAACTGGATTAGCAACAATTAGCATCCCCTACCCACCCCAACATCCCCTACCGACCTAAACATTCTGAACCAACCTAAACATCCTGAACCAACCTAAACATCCTGAACCAACCTAAACATCCTGAACCAACCTAAACATCCTCTACCGACCTAAACATCCTTTTCCATCTTCAGCATCCTTAACCAACCTGAACACCTTGTCATTCAGCATCATCCCCACATATACAAAGAAATAAACGGGGGTTCCTGAAAGGTACCGTACTGTTAAAGGTTAAAACATTGGAGCAGCATTTGTCTCCTAACCTGTACGTGTTGCAGATGCTCAGGTTTCTTTCGGTGGACTTGTGGTCCATACTTACATCTGCAGCAGGAGGGTTTGGTGGAGTAACTGGAGCCACAGTTGAAGAAGGTGCACACCTTCCTGGTCTGTCTGAAAACTGGAGGGGCTGACAGGAACCGTTCCCTAAAGGCCAACACAGACACAGCTGTATGAACAGACACCACACTGGCGGTGGGATTAAAGCTGGGGTTATCTGTGTGGAAATAAACTTTTACTGCAGTTACAGATGGACATCCATGAGGTTTGACTGACACTTCTACTGTTACTGATCCTGCTTATGGTTCTTTAATGGAATTCTGATGAGGTCACCGTTTACTACCCTGTTACATTTGGCTGTTTACACTGTTTCATGTATGTTTACACGGCTTACAATGTTATATGTGCACATTTCTAAATACATTTCAGCTAAAA
>NW_021941580.1:44230-49230 GCF_902148855.1 Sphaeramia orbicularis | reverse complement strand
TATGCTTTGAGTCGTTTTGTCAATTTTTGGAGAACACTTCGAACGTTCAATATAGCAGTCACTGTTTGTTTTAATACTGTAATAACAGTTTAAAATGACGAAAAACACTAAAATGGAATTAGTTTTTTTTTTTTGTTCGTTTTAGCAGAAAAACACTGAAATTACACATGGATACAATATGTGAAAGTTAAATATGAACTTTGAAAGTATAAAAAGTATTTAAAACAAACTGTGTGAGTATTTTCCTTTTATTGTGCAAAAACAGGGTAAAAATCCAAACTCTACAGGTGTTTTACCCCCAACAAACAGGGCATTTGTCTGTTCTGTGTCTGCAGAGTTCCTTCATGTTCATGGTTCTGCACAAACAGTTGTGTCAGTTCACAGCTCTGATCCAGGCAGTGCTCCTATGGCCCAGTCTGAACATGGAAAAGAGTCTGTTCACACCTAAAGTCAGTCCTCCTGTGGATGTGTTCACTGTCTGTGGTAAAAGTCACTCCTCCTGTGGATGTGTTCACTGTCTGTGGTAAAAGTCAGTCCTCCTGTGGATGTGTTCACTGTCTGTGGTAAAAGTCACTCCTCCTGTGGATGTGTTCACTGTCTGTGGTAAAAGTCCGTCCTCCTGTGGATGTGTTCACTGTCTGTGGTAAAAGTCAGTCCTCCTGTGGATGTGTTCACTGTCTGTGGTAAAAGTCCGTCCTCCTGTGGATGTGTTCACTGTCTGTGGTAAAAGTCAGTCCTCCTGTGGATGTGTTCACTGTCTGTGGTAAAAGTCAGTCCTCCTGTGGATGTGTTCACTGTCTGTGGTCTTTGAACTCATCCTCAGGCTCTTCCTCCGTCCTTCATCTGTGTGTGGACAGTCTTCAGTCTCTGCTCTCATCTCCACAGCCTTTGTTCATCACCATGACTTCTCCCTCTTCATCCTTGAATGTAACTTCTGGTGGACACATGGAAAAATAACACACACAGAACAATGTATTAGACAAACAAAACAAAGTAAAATTGTACTATTGAAGAAAAAAAGTCACCGAACATCAGCGCATGCGCTCTTACTTTGTAGAGCGTCATGCGCACTTTTACGCACAGAAAGTCCAACATACTACAAACTAACACATATTCTACATGGTTCCTACTTTATTCTATAAAACCACCATGCAGTATCAGCCTCAGTTTACACATATACTAAAGTGAAACAGGTAAAAACTACATGGAAAAAAGCAGACAGTGCTTCAGTCATGGAGAAAATCCACTAAATGGAACAGGGTGAACTTTACCTTTCTTCTTCAGATGTTGCTCCATCAGTCGCTCCTTCGGTCACAAATCCATCCCAAACCTCCAGGGGGGTCATGGAACTTGGGATATCTGTCTTGCCTACATTTTCCAAAACTAGATCTAATCCGTTCTCCACTCCGTTGTGCGCTCCGGTTCTCCGCTCCGTGAATCCGCTCTGCTGTGTGCATCCCCAGTCACACAATGGCTTATTTTGCGGCTTCTAGGACAGGTGCCCGTGAAATTTTCGCATTGACCCGAGAATGTCCATAAAGCACAGAGTCTCAGGTTTCAGAAACTGTTGGAATTTTTCCGATCGGACCAATAATGAAAGAGTTACGGTCATGTGAACTGCACATGCAGAGGGCACAGGACTGCAGGTACAGGTGTGTCTGACCTGACCCACCTGTCCGATCCAGAACGCAGATCCCAATGCAAAAACTATCGTGTTACAACGCAATACTTTTGCGTTATAACGCAAAAACTATTGCATTATAACGCAATACTTTTGAACTATTGCGTTATAACGCAATAAATTTTTTTTCTCTTCATGTCCCTTCCCGGGCTCCGTAGTTTTCCGTCATTAAAAAAAAAAAAAAAAAAAAAAATCCGTCAGTGATGGAATATTTTCGGTTAATGCGACCTCTGATCGATACAGTATTGTGAAATAAAATACTGCGATATATTACAGAACTGATATTTTCTACCAGCCCTACTGGACACCATACCAGACTGGTCCCATCAGCACAAACAAACCCTACGAACTCTGAGTACAGCACAACAACAGTCAGGGTACAACAGGGACAACAACATTCCCTGTGGGATTTCACCCCCCCCCCCCCCCCCCCCCCCCCAAATCCCTGTGTCCTGTCATCGTCCCACACAGCCTCCATCCAGACCTGCTCTAAAAATGGAAAGCCTGATTTGATTCAGAGTGTGCTGTGTGGGACCAGAACAGGGCTGGTCTGGTCTGGGTGGTGATGTCACGGTTCTAAGTACGTCCATCCGTCGTCATGACGACCGTCTGAGCTCTGGACACCTGTGTGGTCCATCCCACTGGAGCAGCTTCATGTAGGAGAACCCAACCGGAAGGACGTGGACAGCCCCGTTCATTCCACACACACTACAGAGTACAGCTGAACTGGTGCAGAGGCCGACCCAGGCTGACCTTTGACCCAAGGCTGACCTTTGAGCCCTGCACTAGTGGAACATCCTGACACTTGAGTCTGCATTCCAGCCAGGATGTCTCCTTCCCATCAGGCACTGCACTGTGTCCACCTACATGTGAAGCGGCTAAAATTTCCTTCGGGGGTCAAATGAGTGTCCATTTTTGTCAAAAAAAACAAAACAAAACAAAACAGTTGTCCTACAGTCACAGAAGTGTGTGTAAATAATGCTAATCCATTTGTGCACAGACTACTGATATTCTCTGACAGTGGAAGCTCTATTTTCATAAATATTGGATTTGGAATAGCACGTGGATGTGAAAACTTTTGCTGGTGGACGGACGTGACATTACCCATGATGCTCTGGTCAGTCCCAGTACTTTATTAGGAATAAACTTCTAGACTTCCTATTGCTAATTGTGCTCTTCTTCATAAATGTTGGTATTGTGGATCTAAAACAATCCCAGCTGACACAAAAACACTAAATGTGTCAGTGGACGGATGTGACATGGTTGTTGTGGATCCCATCATACTGATGCTCTGCAGCCATGTCAGCGTTTACACTAATGATCCCTGTGCAAAAACTAGGAGCACTATTATTTATTGGATAGTTTAGCATCAGACTACAGAGGAAAGAACAATATAGAATTGTTCTTTGTGTCTAAAAATGCTTCTTATTGTAAAAGTGTTGATGTAAACAGTGCTGTGTGCCATTCTTCATGTATGTATTGGTGGAACAGAAGCAGGATGGATCAGCACCATACTCCAGATTGAACCTGTACAAATAAAACATGTGATATGGAGGAGAGAATCTGGGAAGAAAAACTGGGGAATCCAAAAGAAGAGAAGATTTGTTTTTCAGCTCAATTCAGTTCAAATAGAACTTGTCCATTTGTGACATGAAAATATAGCATTAATTGTGCTGAAATGGTTCATTTTTGAGCTGAAAACATAGTTCATATGAGCATCAACATGTTGAACAGAACTGAAATCCTGTCCATTTGAACAACTGTCATTTACCAACACAAAGTTCCTTTGGATTCACTGAGACTGATTTAATATGAACACAGACACAAAGAGAGCTCTGAGCACATTTGAGACTAAATATTTGTATGCATTTGTAGATCCGTAAGTTGTGTTAATAATAAGCTCAGACGAAATACTGTAGAAATTGTTCTTATTTTAGGTCCAGACTCCATAATTCTACCCATATTCTGTCTGTGGAACATGGTGTGTAAAGTACATGTAGAAAATGATAAGTTGAGGCAGAATATAGTTGAAATTGCACCCATTTTTGTCATGCAATGTCTTTTTTCAGGTTATTCACATCTTATCTAAATATTTAGATTTATTATTTAATCTAAATATTTTCTTAATTTAATGGAGGGGGGGGGGGTTGTACTAAACTGGAGTTGTGATTATGAGGTCCTGTTCATGAGGATCGGACACAGAAACATTACATTTTTTCATTTGACAAATTCATTCTGCAGGTCTGATTGGACCCTTTGGTGTCTGGTTCTGGCCCACGGGCCTTATGTTTGACACTGTGCTTTAAAACATACAGAACCGTTTTAGAGTTGACCTTATTTCTGTATTCTGTCATTATTTTCCTACTCTGATCCACTTCAGATCACTCTGGGCTGAATGTAGACCAGGGTTCTCAAACTCCTGTTCTTTCAGGTTCCACATTCAGTCTGATGTGATCTGCAGTAAAGTAAATAACAGAATAACCTATAAATAATGACAACTAACATTTATGTCTGTGTTATAGTGCAAAAAAAAAAAAAAACCCATTAAATTATGAAAATAACTTACTTTTAATAAACTATCCACACAACAAAGTGTGAATAACCTTAAAAAACTGAATTTCCTAAGAAAAATCAGGTCAATTTTAACAATATTTCCGCCTCCACTTCTCATTGTCCATGTGCATTATCTTTACAGTTGTACTAAACTGGAGTTGTGATTAGTTCCAGGTTCTTCTGTTATTATTTTACCAGTGCAGGTCCAAACTGGCTGAATGTGGAACTGAACTAACCAGGACTTGACAGACCTGCTATAGACGGACAGAAGCGGACACACTGGAAGTTACATAACGGGACCGAGGAATAAAGTCCTCCGCAGATCCAGATCCAGATCCCATGCACATGAACATGTCTGATGGACCGGTTCAAACCACCTGCTCCACTCTGCTGCTAGCAGCTCCAGCTAGCTCAGCTAACTCATTAGCTGTCATGACAAGAGCGAAAGCTACTCTGGAAAAGACATGTTACGTAATGAAAACAGCCCGATAGTTGACGGTTTGGTAGCGATAAAGTAATCTTATTCCATTTATATGATTAACAGGCTGAAGTAGAGACAAAATCACCCTTTCAGAACACCAGTTGGAGTTGTGGAACTTTTCAGCTAGCATTAGCATTAGCAGTCATGCTAGGTTAGCTTAAATGCTCCTTACCGGGGACTGGCCGCTCCTCCTGCCCACACCGGTCCGCCCGTCCTCTTCCATGGACAGCTCTATTTTGTCCAGCTGTCCTCGGACTATCTCCCGCTGATGGAAGTGGAAAGCCG